>NC_054711.1:41008662-41308662 GCF_016097555.1 Gigantopelta aegis | reverse complement strand
ATCATCCCATAGACAGGATAGCACCTACCACAGCCTTTGATATACCAGTCGTGGTGCACTGGCTGGAGCAAGAAATAGCCCAATGGGCCCACCGACGGGGATCGATCCTAAACGGATCGCGCATCAAGCGAGCACTCCACCACCGGACTACGTCCCGCCGCCGGACTGTTGAGAGGTTGGTGTTGATGGCGAAACGTCAGTGTCTCCAGTACACCTGTAAAACCAGGATAGTTCTTGTTGATGGCGAAGCGTCAGTGTCTCCAGTACACCAGTAAAACCAGGATAGTTCTTGTTGATGGCGAAGCGTCAGTGTCTCCAGTACACCAGTAAAACCAGGATAGTTCTTGTTGATGGCGAAGCGTCAGTGTCTCCAGTACACCAGTAAAACCAGGATAGTTCTTGTTGATTGATACAGGAAGAACTGTTGAGAGGTTGGTGTTGAAGGTTGAAGCGTCAGTGTCTCCAGTACACCAGTAAAACCAGGATAGTTCTTGTTGATTGATACAGGAAGAACTGTTGAGAGGTTGGTGTTGAAGGTTGAAGCGTCAGTGTCTCCAGTACACCAGTAAAACCAGGATAGTTCTTGTTGATTGATACAGGAAGAACTGTTGAGAGGTTGGTGTTGAAGGTTGAAGCGTCAGTGGCTCCAGTACACCAGTAAAACCAGGATAGTTCTTGTTGATTGATACAGGAAGAACTGTTGAGAGGTTGGTGTTGATGGCGAAGCGTCAGTGTCTCCAGTACACCAGTAAAACCAGGATAGTTCTTGTTGATTGATACAGGAAGAATTGTTGAGAGGTTGGTGTTGATGGCGAAGCATCAGTGGCTCCAGTACACCAGTAAAACCAGGATAGTTCTTGTTGATTGATACAGGAAGAACTGTTGAGAGGTTGGTGTTGATGGCGAAGCGTCAGTGGCTTCAGTACACCAGTAAAATCAGGATAGTTCTTGTTGATTGATATAGGAAGAACTGGATGTTACAAGACAAAAATCAGACAATGTGGGACAAGAACGGGATGATTGGCAGAAGGATTGGATGATGTTAAGATAAGCATTGAATGAGAATGATTAGCTGACCCAAAAGATAACTTTTAATAATGCAAACAGGGATCAAAGAATATTATCCATATGGTTCAACATAACCAAGTTAATAATAATCATATGAAGCACATGTGTAATAACAAGTGTAATGACGTAATTTTGGGAAGCGACGTCATAACGTGACGTCGCTTCTCCAGTCTTAGCTCAGACTGTGCATTTGAAATGTCACTTTATTTCGTCGTCTCCTTCTAGTTGTGGCTGAAATATTTTGAGTTAAGTCTTGTTATTCATAAAGAAAACAACAATAATAATATGGCTAATAGAGAAATTATTACACTCGTGTTTGAGTCGTACTGAGTTTACGAAACTCGCTCTCACTTGGGCAGTACAAAAATCCTGACACTCGTTTCAGTACGACTCACAAGCTCGTATAATAATTTATATATATTAGGCAAGATCTGGATAATATTAAATTATTTGAAAACATGAAGTGTCAATTGGCAGGATTTGAACTTACTGCACCGAATCACATGGCATTCAACAGTCTTTGATATTAACTACTCGGCCACCATGCAGGAATTCCACATACAAACAACGTAAGCCCAATTAATCACAGTTAACAATGTGTACTGTCAAACACATGGTTCGAAAGTAATAGTGTAACAGTTTTGAATTTACTATTAAGAAAGTTTTAAATTGCAACTGGGCTAATGACACACTCAGGGAATAACAGTCCACCAGCAGAAACATCAACTCATTAATTATAATACATAAAAAGTAAAAGTATAAGTTGGCAGGATCTGAACCTACATGTGTACTGCACTGACTCAAATGACATTGAATAACTTGGAGACAAAAACAGAATGATTCAGTGATGCTGAGATCAGATATAATGAGACAACTATGTGCCAGTGATTGAAGTACATCAATGGTGATTGGATAATATGGGCCAGTGATTGAAGTACATCAATGGTGATTGGATAATATAGGCCACTGATTCAGTTACGTCAACTGTGATTGGATAATATATGCTAGTGAATGAGTTACTACAACGGTGATTGGATAATATGGGCCAGTGAATGAGTTACTACAACGGTGATTGGATAATATGGGCCAGTGATTGAGTTATATCAACGGTGATTGGACAATATGGGCCAGTGATTGAGTTACATCAACTGTGATTGGATAATATGGGCCAGTGATTGAGTTACGTCAACGGTGATTGGATAATACAGGCCAGTGATTCAAGTACATCAACAGTGATTGGATAATATTGGCCAGTGATTGGATGACCTAGGACAAGGATTGGATTATTTGAGGGTGGAGTGATAATATGAGAAAAGATTTGGAAGATTTGAAACAAGAATTTAATATGAGACAAAGATTACATTGTAATATAATTTATATGTAACAAGAACTATGGGACTAACATTAAATCATATGGGACAAGGTTTGGATTATATGGGAAAAGGATTGCATGACAGACTCAAATCTCATAACATAGATAAAGAATGTGGTTTTTTAAAAGATGCTGACATGATGATATGATATTTCAACTCTTGCTTTAGTCTGTCCCTTCTAAGACTGAACTGAAGCAAGATTAGCTTAGTGTATTCATATATTAAATTGTAATTATTAATATTACACTGATTTCAACTTATTTTCGTGGTTATATCCAATTAAGGTTCAAGCACGCTGTCTTGGGCACACACCTCAGCTATCTGGGCTGTCTGTCAGGACAGTGGGTTAGTTGTTAGTTTGTTAGTGGTTAGTGAGAGAGAAGAGGGTGTAGTGGCCTTACACCTACCCATTGAGCCCTTAAGAGCTCGCTCTGGGTTGGAGCCAGTACCGAGGTGCGAACCCTGTACCTACCAGCCTGTAGTCCGATGGCTTAACCACTGTGCCATCGAGGCCGGTTTAATATTACAGTATTTTTGTGTGTGCTATAGGTTTCTAACGTCCTTATTCTGGTTAATATAAATTATTATTGCTAGTATAATGTTGGCACTTTAGTTCTTAAATAGCATTTTAAGGGCTTTGATATGTATCTTACTTATTTTTAGTATGTTAATCATACATGTATGTTCCTGGTAGAAACTTGAGAATAATGATTAGTTAATGTGTAGTGCATGGCATTGAAATAATGGTTTATAACAGTGTTAGAAGAGCACGTGACAAACTGGGTTTGTTCTTGTTGTTGTACTTATGGTGTTTTGAGATTTAATAGTCTTATAGAAATCTGTTTGACTTGTATATTTATTTATTTATTGTACATGCATGCGTCTTAGTTATTTTTCTGTGTACGTCATGTGAGCTGGCTTATTGTGTGTGTGTATCTGGATGTGTAATTGAGTGTATATCTGTATATATATACGTCTTTGGTTTTATTTATGCACATACCACTGTTCCACTGTTTACAGTACACAAACCAACAATAACATCAACTAGGATTAGGCTGTTACATGTAAGTAATTTTTAGTCTGTTTTACTGAAAATCTTTTACTGGTATGATACAGAATAAAGTATAAACAAATTGGCAACTTCAAAAAACAAACCATGCATGGATGGATGGTTTTAGCTTGAGTAATTATCAGTGGCTAGTTGATTTTGTAGTTGTGTTGTCAACTGTATACATGTAGTTGTATGTACTGTTTGTCTATCAAAGCACAAACCTAACTTGAGTTTGTAGTAATTTTAATCATTTATTATATTATTAATGTTTTTATAATTTGCAGATTTTTTAGAAACCATTAACACATTAAGAATTAACCTGATTGCACTTAGTACAGAGCTTCTAGATTATGGTAGCCCCACTCCCATGGCTAGTGATATTCAGTGTTGGGCTAGTAAATAACTACTATTGCCATGCCAGACAGGGCTTCTAGATTATGGTAGCCCCACTCCCATGGCTAGTGATATTCAATGTTGGGCTAGTAAATAACTGCTATTGCCATGCCAGACAGGGCTTCTAGATTATGGTAGCCCCACTCCCATGGATAGTGATATTCAGTGTTGGGCTAGTAAATAACTGCTATTGCCATGCCAGACTGGGCTTCTAGATTATGGTAGCCCCACTCCCATGGCTAGTGATATTCAATGTTGGGCTAGTAAATAACTAGTATTGCCATGCCAGACAGGGCTTCTAGATTATGGTAGCCCCACTCCCATAGCTAGTGATATTCAATGTTGGGCTAGTAAATAACTACTATTGCCATGCCCGATGGTTAGTAAATGTTTTTTCATCAAATGTTGCATTTAAGTCTGTTTTGTAAATATGAATATCCTTCCTCCTCCACCCATAGCCCACCCCTCTATAATCTCCTTTAGGTGACATGTCCGATTATTCCTATTAGTAAAATTGTATTTACTTAAAGTAGGGCTTGTGCATTTTCAATCATGGCTAGTAAAACATTTTAATCACTGATCCCATGGCTAGTGGATATTTATAATAATTCTAGAAGCCCTGTTAGTATTAATCAGTAGGTCTTCATAATTGGAGCACTGTAGTGTGTACTCATCAATATAATACATTAATATATATATATATTTATATATATATATATATATATATTTGTGATCTTTTCTTTTTTTAAAACTGATACATTATAATATCAAAATGTAAAATGCTGTCACATGTAATTAAGTCAGCGAGATGTGAGTTCTGATCGTTTCTCAGTTTCAGATTTTTTATGTATAATAATTTTCATAAAGTAGACTGGATTTAATTGCAAATGATGAAAAATTACCTTTTCCTCAATACATCTTTGAGTTTCAGCTCTTTAATAAAATAACATAATATCCCTATAATATTTCATGTAATTAAGAGTAAGAACAAATTATATAAAAAAAACTAAAAAACAAACGACAAACATCATCAATGTTGTTTATATAATTTGTTCTTACTCTTAAATACAGGTTAAAATCATATACTTTTTTTTCTGAAACTTTAAGAACATGTTTAAGAATTAAAGAATATGTAAACACAGATTATAATTACATTGATGAAATTTACTTTTTATGACATGTGAATAGTCACTTGATTGTATGGAATCCATGATGGTTCACACACGTACAGTTACAATGTTGAGTATCTTTGTACATACATCTTACATGTTTATAAAACTGATGGAATCAAACTTTACAGTTTAACTTTAAAAACTCCGATTACACATTGTCAAATAATTGTGACTGTTTATATTTTACTTTTGTAAATCTATTTATGGAACATTCTGTCTGTGTATGAATATACATGTACTTGTAATTTACAAATCTATTTATTGAATTGCTTATAAATAAACAGGGTAAAAAGCAAAACGAAAAAAACCCAACATTTTCTACCAATTAAATTTTACTTTTGTGAATCTGTTTTATATAAAAAAGATTTAACCTATATAAGAATACACATGTATTTATTAAGTTGTTGGAATCATACTAGAAAAACCAAAAACCAAAACAGCAAAAAACAAACAAAGAAACATACAAACAGAAAAACTAAGTTGGAACCGATTTTATTCTGAACAATAAAAGAAAATCAAATATTTTAGTATATATATATCTCTTGTTTCATTATAAAATTGACTAAATCACTACAATACATATACTGACACTGGGAGCCTAAACTGCCCAAAGAAATTGCTAATTTTAATAGACACAAAAGATTATGGGATTCAGACTGACTACTTTTATATATAAGATAATGGGATTCAGACTGACTACTTTTACGATTCAGACTGACTACGCTTATATACAAGACAATGGGATTCAGACTAATTACATTTTTATACAAGACAATGGGATTCAGACTGACTACTTTTATATACAAGACAATGGGATTCAGACTGACTACTGTTATATACAGGACAATGGGATTCAGACTGACTACTGTTATATACAAGATAATGGGATTCAGACTGGCTACTTTTATGTACAAGACAATGGGATTCAGGCTGACTACTTTTATATACAAGATAATGGGATTCAGACTGACTACTGTTATATACAAGATAATGGGATTCAGGCTGACTACTTTTATATACAAGACAATGGGATTCAGGCTGACTACTTTTATATACAAGACAATGGGATTTAGGCTGACTGCTTTTATATGCAAGACAATGGAATTCAGGCTGACTGCTTTTGTATACAAGACAATGGGATTCAGGCTTACTGCTTTTATATACAAGACAATGGGATTCAGGCTGACTGCTTTTACATACAAGACAATGGGATTCAGGCTGACTACTTTTACATACAAGTCAATGGGATTCAGACTGACTACTTTTACATACAAGACAATGGGATTCAGGCTGACTACTTTTACATACAAGACAATGGGATTCAGGCTGACTACTTTTACATACAAGACAATGGTATTCAGGCTGAGTACTTTTACATACAAGACAATGGGATTCAGACTGACTACTTTTACATACATTTTTAAAAACTAAATTAATATTTGCATTTATTTTTGTTCAGTATACTGTATTGTTGTGACTCTAGAACTTTAGATCACACTAATTTGGGCACAGCAGGCTTTCTGTCTGTTCTGAACACACCAGCTAGGGTCTTTTTAGTGAAGTAATGTTAACAATAGCTGGTAAAATGTTGTACATATTCAGAAATGTATTTCTAGTATTTTATCTAATTACAGCTGAACATTGCATTCATTTTGAGGTGAAATGTTTTTAGGTTGTCATATTTGTACTTAATTTGGGCTTGCTAATTTTGGGCCCAGCCTTTATCGCCTCAGCTCTTGTGTAATTTAAAGCCGTGTGACTCTGTTTTGCAGGCACCAGAAAGAGAAGTTTCATTTGAACTCAATGTCATCGAGCAGTTTCCTGAATGTAGCCTCATCACACGCGCTCAACAAATTGGCAAAAAGTGACGAAAACGTCTCAAACTCGAGAGACAAAAAGGAGTCGGCCAAATTGGAAATGGTCAAAGTTGATGTTGATAACAACATGGTAATTAACTGACCATCAGAAAACAGTGACATATTATTATTATATATATATATATATATACCTGCCTAAAATAACCAGAAGGGGCTGCACAGTGGCATAGGAAGGTGTCAAAAAGTGGAAGGGGCACACTTTTATATTTACACACTTTTACACTATTATAAACCACTTATAAAGCAAAATATCTGAAAAGTGGGGGGGGGGGGGGGGGCACACTTTTATATTTACACACTTTTACACTATTATAAACCACTTATAAAGCAAAATATCTGAAAAGTGGGCGGGGGGGGGGGGGGCACACTTTTATATTTACACACTTTTACACTATTATAAACCAAATATAAAGCAAAAATCTGAAAAGTGGGGGGGGGGGGGCACACTTATATTTACACACTTTTACACTATTATAAACCAAATATAAAGCAAAATATCTGAAAAGTGGGTGGGGGGGGCATATTTTATTAGTCGGAAACATCTTACAATGCAGCAAACTCAGGAATGTTTCTTTAAGCTATATTGATGTTATGAAATCATAAAGCTGTGACGTCATACCCTATGGTGGTTTTTAAGATTTCTTAGCGATAGGATAGATTCAAAAATATGGTCTCTGGTTATTTTTTCTTAATGTACTGAGATGTTGTTAATTTTGAGGAGTATATTTTCCTTGTTTTTATTTTTTAAAGCTATCTTAGCATTATGAAATCATAAAGCTGTGATGTCATACCCTATTATGGTTTTTACGATTTTGTAGCGCTAGGATACATGTAGCTTCACAAATATGGTCCCTGGTTCTCTTTATTTAATGTACTGAGATGTTTTTAACAGCTTGATTTGAGGAGTATGTTTTCCGCGTTTTCCCTGGTTGTTTCTAATGTACTGAGATGTTTTTAACAGCTGTTTTGAGGAGTATATTTTCCGTGTTTTCCCTGGTTCTTTTTAATGTACTGAGATGTTTTTAACAGCTCTGTTTTGAGGAGTATGTTTTCCGCGTTTTCCCTGGTTCTTTCTAATGTACTGAGATGTTTTTAACAGCTCTGTTTTGAGGAGTATGTTTTCCGCGTTTTCCCTGGTTCTTTCTAATGTACTGAGATGTTTTTAACAGCTCTGTTTTGAGGAGTATGTTTTCCGCGTTTTCCCTGGTTCTTTCTAATGTACTGAGATGTTGTTAACAGCTGTGTTTTGAGGAGTATATTTTCCGTGTTTTCCCTGGTTCTTTCTAATGTACTGAGATGTTTTTAACAGCTCTGTTTTGAGGAGTATATTTTCCGTGTTTTCCCTGGTTCTTTCTAATGTACTGAGATGTTTTTAACAGCTCTGTTTTGAGGAGTATATTTCCTGTGTTTCCCCTGGTTCTTTCTAATGTACTGAGATGTTTTTAACAGCTCTGTTTTGAGGAGTATGTTTTCCGCGTTTTCCCTGGTTCTTTCTAATGTGCTGAGGTGTTGTTAACAGCTCTGTTTTGAGGAGTATATTTTCCGTGTTTTCCCTGGTTCTTTCTAATGTGCTGAGATGTTGTTTAACAGCTCTGTTTTGAGGAGTATGTTTCCCGAGTTTTCCCTGGTTCTTTTTAATGTACTGAGATGTTGTTAACAGCTCTGTTTTGAGGAGTATGTTTTCCGCGTTTTCCCTGGTTCTTTCTAATGTACTGAGATGTTTTTAACAGCTCTGTTTTGAGGAGTATATTTTCCGTGTTTTCCCTGGTTGTTTCTAATGTACTGAGATGTTGTTTAACAGCTCTGTTTTGAGGAGTATATTTCCTGTGTTTCCCCTGGTTCTTTCTAATGTACTGAGATGTTTTTAACAGCTCTGTTTTGAGGAGTATGTTTTCCGCGTTTTCCCTGGTTCTTTCTAATGTGCTGAGGTGTTGTTAACAGCTCTGTTTTGAGGAGTATATTATCCGTATTTTCCCTGGTTCTTTCTAATGTACTGAGATGTTGTTTAACAGCTCTGTTTTGAGGAGTATATTTTCCGTGTTTTCCCTGGTTCTTTCTAATGTACTGAGATGTTTTTAACAGCTCTGTTTTGAGGAGTATATTTTCCGTGTTTTCCCTGGTTCTTTCTAATGTACTGAGATGTTGTTAACAGCTCTGTTTTGAGGAGTATATTTTCCGTGTTTTCCCTGGTTCTTTCTAATGTACTGAGATGTTGTTTAACAGCTCTGTTTTGAGGAGTTTATTTTCCGCGTTTCCCCTGGTTGTTTCTAATGTACTGAGATGTTTTGAGGAGTAACAGTTTTCCCTGTTCTTTCTTGACTGGAGTTGTTAACATATTTTCCGTGTTTTCCCTGGTTCTTTCTAATGTGCTGAGATGTTTTTAACAGCTCTGTTTTGAGGAGTATATTTTAGTATGAGATGTGTTAACAGCTCTGTTTTCCGTGTTTTCCCTGGTTCTTTCTAATGTACTGAGATGTTTTTAACAGCTCTGTTTTGAGGAGTATATTTTCCGCGTTTTCCCTGGTTCTTTCTAATGTACTGAGATGTTTTTAACAGCTCTGTTTTGAGGAGTATATTTTTTCCGTGTTTTCCCTGGTTCTTTCTAATGTGCTGAGGTGTTTTTAACAGCTCTGTTTTGAGGAGTATATTTTCCGTGTTTTCCCTGGTTCTTTCTAATGTACTGAGATGTTTTTAACAGCTCTGTTTTGAGGAGTATGTTTTCCGCGTTTTCCCTGGTTCTTTCTAATGTGCTGAGGTGTTGTTAACAGCTGTGTTTTGAGGAGTATATTTCCTGTGTTTCCCCTGGTTCTTTCTGATGTACTGAGATGTTTTTAACAGCTGTTTTGAGGAGTATGTTTTTCCGTGTTTTCCCTGGTTCTTTCTAATGTACTGAGATGTTTTTAACAGCTCTGTTTTGAGGAGTATATTTTCCGTGTTTTCCCTGGTTCTTTCTAATGTACTGAGATGTTGTTTAACAGCTCTGTTTTGAGGAGTATGTTTTCCGTGTTTTCCCTGGTTCTTTCTAATGTACTGAGATGTTGTTTAACAGCTCTGTTTTGAGGAGTATATTTTCCGTGTTTTCCCTGGTTCTTTTTAATGTACTGAGATGTTTTTAACAGCTCTGTTTTGAGGAGTATGTTTTCCATGTTTTCCCTGGTTCTTTTTAATGTACTGAGATGTTTTTAACAGCTCTGTTTTGAGGAGTATATTTTCTGTGTGTTTCAGACTGGCGCGGACGGTGTGCATATCGGTATCACTCCGACGGAGCAGAGCAAGAAGAACGTCCAGGACATCATGCGTCGCATCCCGCCAGGGTCCGAGGCCAGCACGGTGCTCGTCGGCCGCGCAGACTACCTCGAGAAACCCACCATCGCCTTCGTGCGGCTCGCCAGGGGTACGATCCTCGAAAACCTGACGGAAGTGCCTCTACCGACGCGCTTCATCATCATTGTACTCGGCCCCGAGAAAGGTGGCATGGACTACCACGAAGTGGGCAGGTCAATATCCACGCTGATGGCCAACCAGGTAAAGTAGTGACAATCACAGTGTGTGTCTGTGTGTGTGTGTGTGTGTGTGTGTCTGTGTGGTGTGTGTCTGTGTGGTGTGTGTCTGTGTGGTGTGTGTGTGTGTGTCTGTGTGGTGTGTGTTTGTGTGGTGTGTGTGTGTGGATGGGGGTGTGTGTGCAGGGCTCGAAATGCAGTGTTAGTACATGCACCGGTGCATGCTGTTTTTGTGTGTGCATGTAACTTTTAAAACTGGGTGCACGCGGTGCATGCTAATATTTTTCAAGTACTGTTTATTGCGTATACTAGTATCCTGTTGTCTACCAGATTCAGACTCAAGTTGTTGAATTTTGCGTATGCATTTCGTAATCTGTTCGCCACATGAAAATGATAACTTTTATCTTATGGGTGCATCCATTTTGTATCCCATAATCCTACTTACAACAATGGCGCCCTTTCGGTCATTTCTGTGAAATATATTTGCGAAAATTGCCGGCAATATCTCGGTTATATCTGTGAACGGTATTAGGGAAGGTGGTCGAGACCGACCTTGGGGTATCCACGCGCATAACACAGTTGTTGTCGTCACTGACAAATTGAACTCCGCCAGATCTGTGATCAATACAAAGCACCGTAACTGCCTTGAACATTTTCGACCACAGATATGGGCACTTGATCAGATGATTGCGAACGTGCAGGTGCATTACTCGCGTAGTTGACTCGAAGTCGGCCAGTGATTATTTCAATCGCAACTTCTCGTCAAATTCCGTAGGTTAATTTATATTATACCAACAGATCTTATCGAGTTAAAAAAGTTGATAACTTGCTTAATACAAAACAAGTTGATAACTTGCTTAATACAAAACACAAATATTCGTACGTTTTTGTAATAGGCCTATTATAGATTTCTGTAAGGCGTTTACTTTTGTAAGGTGAAATTTTCAAATTTGATCAAGAATCAGTAATAAATGCAGTTGTATAACGTTCCAGTACTGTTAATAAATAAATATAGGTAGTGCTGAATAATTCCAAATAACATGGTATAAAAACAAAAAACGAAGTTGCCTTATTTTTGGTGCATGCAGAATTTTAATGGTGCATGTAACTTTTTTTTCAGCATGCACCTGGTGCATGTAGATTTTTTTTTTCATTTCTAGCCCTGGTGTGTGTTTGTGTGGTGTGTGTGTGTGGATGGGTGTCTGTGTGGTGTGTGTGTGTGTGTGTGTGTTTGTGTGTGTGTGTGTGTGTTTGTGTGTGTGCTAGCGCGAGCTCAACATACACAGCCAAATGCCAGTTTTGCCATGTTATTTATTGCACAAGTTTATAGTGCTCAAAGAGTATTAAATTATACCATGAAACTGTGTTTTCTTAATCAACAACACAGGCCTAATTCACAAAGCTATCTTAATCAACATCACAGGCCTAATTCACAAAGCTATCTTAATCAACATCACAGGTCTAATTCACAAAGCTCTCTTAATCAACATCACAGGCCTAATTCACAAAGCTCTCTTAGGTTCTCTTAATCAACATCACAGGCCTAATTCACAAAGCTCTCTTAATCAACATCACAGGCCTAATTCACAAAGCTCTCTTAGGTTCTCTTAATCAACATCACAGGTCTAATTCACAAAGCTCTCAATCAACATCACAGGCCTAATTCACAAAGCTCTCTTAATTAACATCACAGGCCTAATTCACAAAGCTCTCTTAATCAACATCACAGGCCTAATTCACAAAGCTCTCTTAATCAACAACACAGGCCTAATTCACAAAGCTCTTAATTAACATCACAGGTCTAATTCACAAAGCTCTCTTAATCAACAACACAGGCCTAATTCACAAAGCTCTTAATCAACATCACAGGTCTAATTCACAAAGCTCTCTTAATCAACATCACAGGTCTAATTCACAAAGCTCTCTTACTCAACATCACAGGTCTAATTCACAAAGCTATCTTAATCAACATCACAGGTCTAATTCACAAAGCTATCATAGGCTCTCTTAATCAACATCACAGGTCTAATTCACAAAGCTATCATAGGCTCTCTTAATCAAGATCACAGGTCTAATTCACAAAGCTATCATAAGCTCTCTTAAGCAACATCATAGGTCTAATTCACAAAGCTCTCTTAATCAACAACACAGGCCTAATTCACAAAGCTCTCTTAATCAACATCACAGGTCTAATTCACAAAGCTCTCTTAATCAACATCACAGGTCTAATTCACAAAGCTCTCTTAATCAACAACACAGGTCTAATTCACAAAGCTATCTTAATCAACATCACAGGTCTAATTCACAAAGCTATCTTAAGCAAGATCACAGGTCTAATTCACAAAGCTCTTAATTAACATCACAGGTCTAATTCACAAAGCTCTCTTAAGCAGCATCACAGGTCTAATTCACAAAGCTCTCTTAAGCAACATCACAGGCCTAATTCACAAAGCTCACTTAAGCAGCATCACAGGTCTAATTCACAAAGCTCTCTTAATCAACATCACAGGCCTAATTCACAAAGCTCTCTTAATCAACATCACAGGTCTAATTCACAAAGCTATCATAGGCTCTCTTAATCAACAACACAGGCCTAATTCACAAAGCTCTCTTAATCAACATCACAGGTCTAATTCACAAAGCTCTCTTAATCAACAACACAGGCCTAATTTACAAAGCTCTCTTAATCAACATCACAGGTCTAATTCACAAAGCTCTCTTAATCAACAACACAGGCCTAATTCACAAAGCTCTTAATTAACATCACAGGTCTAATTCACAAAGCTCTCTTAATCAACAACACAGGCCTAATTCACAAAGCTATCATAGGCTCTCTTAATCAACATCACAGGCCTAATTCACAAAGCTATCATAGGCTCTCTTAATCAACAACACAGGCCTAATTCACAAAGCTCTCTTAATCAACATCACAGGTCTAATTCACAAAGCTCTCTTAATCAACATCACAGGTCTAATTCACAAAGCTATCATAGGTTCTCTTAATCAACATCATAGGTCTAATTCACAAAGCTCTCTTAAGCAGCATCACAGGTCTAATTCACAAAGCTCTCTTAAGCAGCATCACAGGTCTAATTCACAAAGCTCTCTTAATCAACATCACAGGTCTAATTCACAAAGCTCTCTTAATCAACATCACAGGTCTAATTCACAAAGCTATCATAGGTTCTCTTAATCAACATCATAGGTCTAATTCACAAAGCTCTCTTAAGCAGCATCACAGGTCTAATTCACAAAGCTCTCTTAAGCAGCATCACAGGTCTAATTCACAAAGCTCTCTTAATCAACATCACAGGTCTAATTCACAAAGCTCTCTTAAGCAACATCACAGGCCTAATTCACAAAGCTCTCTTAAGCAACATCACAGGTCTAATTTACAAAGCTCTCTTAAGCAGCATCACAGGTCTAATTCACAAAGCTATCTTAAGCAACATCACAGGTCTAATTCACAAAGCTCTCTTAAGCAGCATCACAGGTCTAATTCACAAAGCTATCTTAAGCAACATCACAGGTCTAATTCACAAAGCTCTCTTAAGCAGCATCACAGGTCTAATTCACAAAGCTATCATAGGCTCTCTTAATCAACATCACAGGTCTAATTCACAAAGCTATCATAGGCTCTCTTACGGTAATCAACATCACAGGTCTAATTCACAAAGCTCTCTTAAGCAACATCACAGGTCTTATTCACAAAGCTATCATAGGCTCTCTTAATCAACATCACAGGTCTAATTCACAAAGCTATCATAGGCTCTCTTAATCAACATCACAGGTATAATTCACAAAGCTATCATAGGCTCTCTTAATCAACATCACAGGTCTAATTCACAAAGCTATCATAGGCTCTCTTAATCAACATCACAGGTCTAATTCACAAAGCTATCATAGGCTCTCTTAATCAACATCACAGGTCTAATTCACAAAGCTATCATAGGCTCTCTTAATCAACATCACAGGTCTAATTCACAAAGCTATCTTAAGCAACATCACAGGTCTAATTCACAAAGCTATCTTAATCAACATCACGGGTCTAATTCACAAAGCTATCTTAAGCAACATCACAGGTCTAATTCACAAATCTCTCTTACTCAACATCACAGGTCTAATTCACAAAGCTCTCTTACTCAACATCACAGGTCTTATTCACAAAGCTCTCTTAAGCAACATCACAGGTCTTATTCACAAAGCTATCTTAAGCAACATCACAGGTCTTATTCACAAAGCTCTCTTAAGCAGCATCACAGGTCTAATTCACAAAGCTATCATAGGCTCTCTTAATCAACACCACAGGCCTAATTCACAAAGTTCTCTTAGGCCCTCTTAAGCAACAGCACAGGTCTAATTCACAAAGCTTTCTTAATCAATATCACAGGCCTAATTCACAAAGCTCTCTTAAGCAGCATCACAGGTCTAATTCACAAAGCTATCATAGGCTCTCTTAATCAACACCACAGGCCTAATTCACAAAGTTCTCTTAGGCCCTCTTAAGCAACAGCACAGGTCTAATTCACAAAGCTTTCTTAAACAATATCACAGGCCTAATTCACAAAGCTCTCTTAAGCAGCAGCACAGGTCTAATTCACAAAGCTCTCTTAGACTCTTTTAATAAACATTGCAGGCAAAATTCACAAAGCTCTCTTAGGCTATCTTAATAAACATTGCTGGTCAAATTCACAGCTCTCGTAGGCAACATCAAAGGTCCAATTCACAAATCTCTCTTAATCAACATCACAGGCCTAATTCACAAAGCTCTCTTAATCAACATCACAGGCCTAATTCACAAAGCTCTCTTAGACTCTTAACATCAAAGGCCTAATTCACAAAGCTCTCTTAAGCAACATCACAGGTCTAATTCAGAAAGCTCTCTTAGGCTTACTTAATAAACATTGCAGGCCAAATTCACAAAGCTCTTGTAGGCAACATCAAAGGTCTAATTCACAAAGCTATCTTAATCAACGTCACAGGCCTAATTCACAAGGCTCTCTTAATTCACAAAGCTCTTATTCAACATCACAGGCCTAATTCACAAGGTCTCTTAATCAACATCACAGGCCTAATTCACAAAGCTCTCTTAATCAACATCACAGGCCTAATTCACAAAGCTCTCTTAATCAACATCACAGGCCTAATTCACAAAGCTCTCTTAATCAACATCACAGGCCTAATTCACAAAGCTCTCTTAGGCTCTCCTAATCAACATCACAGGTCTAATTCAGAAAGCTCTCTTAGGCTCTCTTAATCAACATTGCAGGCCAAATTCACAAAGCTCTTGTAGGCAACATCAAAGGTCTAATTCACAAAGCTATCTTAATCAACATCACAGGTCTAATTCACAAAGCTATCTTAAGCAACATCACAGGTCTAATTCACAAAGCTCTCTTAATCAACATCACAGGCCTAATTCACAAAGCTCTCTTACTCAACATCACAGGTCTAATTCACAAAGCTCTCTTAATCAACATCACAGGTCTAATTCACAAAGCTCTCTTAAGCAGCATCACAGGTCTAATTCACAAAGCTCTCTTAATCAACATCACAGGTCTAATTCACAAAGCTCTCTTACTCAACATCACAGGTCTTATTCACAAAGCTCTCTTAAGCAACATCACAGGTCTTATTCACAAAGCTATCTTAAGCAACATCACAGGTCTTATTCACAAAGCTCTCTTAAGCAGCATCACAGGTCTAATTCACAAAGCTATCATAGGCTCTCTTAATCAACACCACAGGCCTAATTCACAAAGTTCTCTTAGGCCCTCTTAAGCAACAGCACAGGTCTAATTCACAAAGCTTTCTTAATCAATATCACAGGCCTAATTCACAAAGCTCTCTTAAGCAGCATCACAGGTCTAATTCACAAAGCTATCATAGGCTCTCTTAATCAACACCACAGGCCTAATTCACAAAGTTCTCTTAGGCCCTCTTAAGCAACAGCACAGGTCTAATTCACAAAGCTTTCTTAATCAATATCACAGGCCTAATTCACAAAGCTCTCTTAAGCAGCAGCACAGGTCTAATTCACAAAGCTCTCTTAGACTCTTTTAATAAACATTGCAGGCAAAATTCACAAAGCTCTCTTAGGCTATCTTAATAAACATTGCTGGCCAAATTCACAGCTCTCGTAGGCAACATCAAAGGTCCAATTCACAAATCTCTCTTAATCAACATCACAGGCCTAATTCACAAAGCTCTCTTAATCAACATCACAGGCCTAATTCACAAAGCTCTCTTAGACTCTTAACATCAAAGGCCTAATTCACAAAGCTCTCTTAAGCAACATCACAGGTCTAATTCAGAAAGCTCTCTTAGGCTTACTTAATAAACATTGCAGGCCAAATTCACAAAGCTCTTGTAGGCAACATCAAAGGTCTAATTCACAAAGCTATCTTAATCAACGTCACAGGCCTAATTCACAAGGCTCTCTTAATTCACAAAGCTCTCTTATTCAACATCACAGGCCTAATTCACAAGGTCTCTTAATCAACATCACAGGCCTAATTCACAAAGCTCTCTTAATCAACATCACAGGCCTAATTCACAAAGCTCTCTTAATCAACATCACAGGCCTAATTCACAAAGCTCTCTTAATCAACATCACAGGCCTAATTCACAAAGCTCTCTTAGGCTCTCCTAATCAACATCACAGGTCTAATTCAGAAAGCTCTCTTAGGCTCTCTTAATCAACATTGCAGGCCAAATTCACAAAGTTCTTGTAGGCAACATCAAAGGTCTAATTCACAAAGCTATCTTAATCAACATCACAGGTCTAATTCACAAAGCTATCTTAATCAACTTCACAGGCCTAATTCACAAGGCTCTCTTAATTCACAAAGCTCTCTTATTCAACATCACAGGCCTAATTCACAAGGTCTCTTAATTAACATCACAGGCCTAATTCACAAAGCTCCCTTAATCAACATCACAGGCCTAATTCACAAAGCTCTCTTAGGCTCTCCTAATCAATATCACAGGCCAAATTCACAAAGCTCTCTTATGCTCTTAATAAACATCACAGGCCTAATTCACAAAGCTCTCTTAGGCTCTCCTAATCAACATCACAGGCCTAATTCACAAAGCTCTCTTAATCAACATCACAGGCCTAATTCACAAAGCTTTCTTAAGCAGCATTGCATTGTCCTTGCAAGTCTCTTTTTTCATTGTACTATGAAATTGCAAAATTACGATAATTTATTGAATTAGGACTAGCAAGTTCTCGGCCTAATAAGGGATTTTACTATGAAATGTATAAAATCCATCGTTGATGGGTCATATTATGTTATGGCATTGGTCATCCATAAACGTTTCATTTCCAGAGCATCTCTTTCTTATCAGTTCATATAGCATTATCAAACCTTGCATGCAAGTACAACTTGGGATGGTGGTGTGTTGCATCCCATAACTAGGTCACTGTGACCTACGTTTCATACATTACTGTATTAAAAGAAATCCTTGTCTGGGCCATATCTTTCTTATCGGTTTATATACATGTAGGGTCATCAAACCTTGCATGCAAGTACAACTTGGAATGGTGGTGTGTCACATTCCATAACTAGGTCACTGTGACCTACTTTTCACACATTACTGCACATTAAAGGAAATCCTTGTCAGGGCCATACATGTATCTTATCAATTCATATTGGATCATCAAACCTTGCATTCAAGTACATCTTGGGATGGTGGAGTGTTATGTACCATAACTAGGTCACTGCGACCTACTTGACGGGCATATCGTGTACCTCACTGGTACTCTTGTGTCTTAGTTATTTTACGATGTGGCGTATAACTGTTGGTGTTCAGTGTGTGTTTTACTCTGATCTGTGTCTAATGGCTTGCTGGGTCTGCTGTTGTCGGTAGCACTTTCTCTTTTTCCTTAGTTGTTCCATGACGTGGCATACAAGGCACAGAGTCGGGAGGAGTTGCTGCACGCTATAAATGGTTTCCTTGACGACTCAATCGTGCTGCCCCCTGGAGACTGGGACCACAAGACCCTGCTGCCTATCATGGACATGGCTCGGAAACGCGCCAACGTCCGGCGCCGAGCACGGGTGAAGCAGGAAGAAAAGGAAGGTAATCTCTTGTCATCTGTTTACACGTCTGGGTTTTCTCTTTCATTAGCTGGACACACAAAACATGAGGCAGCCTTCTGCATCCACTTTTCTGTTAGGAGCCCGATGGTGCCTACCTCTGGGTTTTCTCTTTCATTAGCTGGACACACAAAACATGAGGCAGCCTTCTGCATCCACTTTTCTGTTAGGAGCCCGATGGTGCCGACCTCTGGGTTTTCTCTTTCATTAGCTGGACACACAAAACATGAGCAGCCTTCTGCATCCACTTTTCTGTTAGGAGCCCGATGGTGCCGACCTCTGGGTTTTCTCTTTCATTAGCTGGACACACAAAACATGAGGCAGCCCTCTGCATCCACTTTTCTGTTAGGAGCCTGATGGTGCCGACCTCTGGGTTTTCTCTTTCATTAGCTGGACACACAAAACATGAGGCAGCCCTCTGCATCCACTTTTCTGTTAGGAGCCAGATGGTGCCGACCTCTGGGTTTTCTCTTTCATTAGCTGGACACACAAAACATGAGGCAGCCGTCTGCATCCACTTTTCTGTTAGGAGCCCGATGGTGCCGACCTCTGGGTTTTCTCTTTCATTAGCTGGACACACAAAACATGAGGCAGCCGTCTGCATCCACTTTTCTGTTAGGAGCCCGATGGTGCCGACCTCTGGGTTTTCTCTTTCATTAGCTGGACACACAAAACATGAGGTAGCCCTCTGCATCCACTTTTCTGTTAGGAGCCCGATGGTGCCGACCTCTGGGTTTTCTCTTTCATTAGCTGGACACACAAAACATGAGGCAGCCCTCTGCATCCACTTTTCTGTTAGGAGCCCGATGGTGCCTACCTCTGGGTTTTCTCTTTCATTAGCTGGACACACAAAACATGAGGCAGCCCTCTGCATCCACTTTTCTGTTAGGAGCCCGATGGTGCCGACCTCTGGGTTTTTATATAGATATAGATAGAAGATGTTTTGCATATGCGACCAAATAAGTCTCTATCATTAGTTGGACAGTGGTAGAGCACCTGCATTAGGCATCCCTCCACATCCACTTTTCTGATGGTGCCTAGCTACCTCTGGGCTTTTATGTAGATAGTATCAAATGTTTTTGTAACCAAATCAGAAACATTGTTGCATATGTGACCGGCCTCAATGGCGCAGTGGTTAAGCCATAACACTACAGGCTGGTAGGTACAGGGTTCGCAGCCCGATGCATGATAATTTAACAAACACTGACAACCAGTTGTTGTGTTGTTTTCTCTCAGCTCTGCTACAGAAGGAGATAAAAGATAAAATCCCCATCGATCCTCTTCAACGAACGGGCCGCCTGTTCGGTGGACTGTGTAACGACGTGCGACGGCGATACCCACTGTACCTCAGCGACTTCAAGGACGCTCTCAACGGACAGAGCATGGCGGCTCTGGTGTTTATTTTCTTCGCCTGTCTGTCTCCGTGCATCGCCTTCGGAGGTTTACTAAGTAAGTACATAGTGACCCTGCGCCAGTGTGTTAATATCTGTGTATGTAAAAGTCAACCTCAACATATATATAGTATATAGATATTCGTACATCAATACATACTAGGCAGTGCCAGGTCTTCCCACTGTTTCATGCATGTAACCGGGATCGACTGCGTAACTTGTAGACCCCATGCATATAGTTGAGTTAAGAGCATCCTTTTTATGGATGTCTCAATAGCTCAAAAGGTATCGTGGCAAGTCTGCAAAGTTCCGGGCGATTCAGTGCCATAGGTTCGAGTCCCAGCAACGACACAGGAGAATTTGTGAGACCAGAAAGGATTTAATTATCACTTACGCCAGTGCGTAACAGTCAACCTCGACATGCATACAGTATATAGATATTTATACATCAGTACATAGTGACACACACATAGATTACATCACCAGCTTGTGTGTCATACTGATGTTACTACACATGTCACCATTCTTGTATTGATTGAGTGGGAGCGAGTATAATACATGAATCCTGACATGAGTTTTTCGTAAATCAGTACGACTCACACGTGAGTGTAATAATTTTTTTATTATCCGCATTATTATTACTATTATTATTATTATTATTACAGTGAAACCCCTCAATACCGGACATCCATGGGACAAAGTAAAATGTCCGGTTTTCAGAGGTGTCCGGTTTTCAGGGGTCTGCCTGGACGGAAATACCTTCCGTTCTCCATAAAATAGGGAAAGTGTTTTAAAACAAGAACAAGAAGAATATGTTGAAAAATGGTGCATTTATGAGCATTTAGAAAAATAAAAACATCCATGGGAGTAATATTGAATAAAAAATACATTAAAAAGTCCACAAATTGTCGATCAATCGATAAATCAGCCTACGTTGAGAAACGTATCCATCGATGTCTGTTGTCTTTCACATCTGTGTTTAACAATGGTTGCCTGCGTTAAACTTTCTAATTCCTGTACATGCAATAGGAAACGTTCATCTTTCTGTATTGCAAAGTCCTTTAAAATCTGAAGCATGTTCAACACGTCAGGATAGCTGAGATCGTTTCCCGGAACAGATACATCTTGTTCGGATTCGTTGTCGCTTCCGTCATTGGGTATTTCGTCCCCACGGAAGTTGGCCACTAGTTCTCTCTCCCACTCGTTTGTGCAGTCTTCAATCGGCACGTCATCGTCGAAGCTGGTCTAGATGTCAGTGTCCACGTCGGCAGTGACGAGTTCGCGTGCTAGTCGTGATAACGGAATGTCGTCGTCGTCATCGTAACACTCGTAACTTAATAAAGACATCTAACCCAAACCCGAACTCCGCTAATGTTAACCATAATTACAACACAATCAATGTGTTTACAGTAGTTAACTCCATACCAAACCTTGCGATCAGTCCTTTTAATTATTTATTGTCAAGTTGCTAATCTTGCCTGCTGAGCGGTACCTGTACTGTATGCAGCGGTGATTACACTGATAACAGCGATCTCGAGCATGCGCATATTGCACTAGCCATCGGTGTTCACAGACAGGTGGGCGCCATATTGATTGGTATCGGTTTGATCGTCCGGTTTTCAGGGGTAGGATTTACACTAAGTTGACACATTGGGACCGAATTGTTTGTCCGGTGTTCAGTTTAGAGGGGTTTCCGGTTTAGAGGGGTAAAATATAGTGTTAAAAGATGTGTAAATCACGGGACCGCGGAAAACGTCCGGTTTTGAGGGGATTCTGGTTTAGAGGGGGTCCGGTGTTGAGGGTTTTCACTGTATTACTATTATTATTATATTATTATTATTATTATTCTAAATGAATAACAAAGACAGTCTAGATAGGTTTCATCTCCGTCCGTCCGTCCGTCCGTCTATCTGTCTGTATGTATGTATGTATGTTTGTCCATCTGCATGTCTGTCTGTCTGTCTGTCCATCTGTCCCACTTATAGTTTTCCTGATGTTGTTTTCTGCAATGGCTCCTGATATTTTTTAGAAAGCCTTGAGATATTGAAATTTTGTATATAGCTTTATCATTTACTGTTACAGATCAAGTTTGACTTTCATGGCGATTTACCCATTTTTGACGGAGTTATTTTACAATGCCACAAGATAGTGATCTGACATTTGTGTTCAGCTTTATCATGATCTGTTACAGTCACGTTTCATGGCTATTTACCCATTTTTGTGAGAGTTATCATCCTTGAATTTAGGAAATATGAAATTTAGTTTTTCAGCCATTTGGGTGTTTTTGCAATGGCTAGATAGTGTATAACTTTATTATGTTCTATTACAAATTGGGTTTGACTTTTATTGTATTTGACCTATTTTTTTACAGTTATGATCCTTGAATTTACGAGATATGAAATTTTGTTTTCCGATCATTTTGGGTCTTTTTGCAATGGCTCAAAATATTGAGCTGAAATTTTGTGTATAACTTTAATTATTATGTTCTATTACAAATTGGGTTTGACTTTTATGGTATTTGACCCATTTTTGACCGTTATGATCCTTGAATTTACGAGATATGAAATTTTGTTTTCCGATCATTTTGGGTCTTTTTGCAATGGCTCAAAATATTGAGCTGAAATTTTGTGTATAACTTTAAATTATTATGTTCTATTACAAATTGGGTTTGACTTTTATGGCATTTTACCCATTTTTGACAGAGATATGGCCTTTGAACTTCGAAGATATGGAAAAAAATTGGGCCTGGTAGTGGACATGTATTGCTTTAGCAGTACTTACAGAATGCCTGTTATTGCCATATTATTATTTATTTTTTTTATTATGAATAACGAGGACCATCTTCAAACTTTTCAACCGCAACTATAAAGAGACGTCGAAATGACATCATATTTCACATGCAGTCTAGCTAGGAATGGGGAAGCAACATTATGTTATGTTGTCACTTAATTCCAAAAATTGCATCATTACACTTGTTATTACATGTGTGCTTGATATGATTTTTATTAACTTGGTTATGTTGAACCATGTGAATAATAAGTCTTGGTATTTTATAGATTACTGCATGAGCGGGTGTTCAATACGGAATTTATGAAACAAGTTTGGGAATTTTTTATTCCCCAAGCAAGAGCGAGGGGTATAAAACAAATTCCAAACGAGTTTCATAAATTTTGTATGGTACTACCACGAGTGTTATAATTTATTTATTATCCACAAAGTGTGCTTTATAACAAATGTTAAATATGATTGTAATTGCTTCACAGTCGATGTTAATAACATTTAGTGATGTCAATTACAATAATGTGGAATGATGTCAATATCATAGCTGTGACTCTCGCAAGCTTGCAGCTGCTATAGCAACTATAGTTTACCTCAGAAGTCTGCTATATCAGTTTTATTATGGCCCATGCCATAAAGATAGAATGAAAAAATATGACATTTATATAACTGTTTATTGTAGACCATATGGGTAATAAACTGTGCTATTACAGGTGAGAAGACGAAGGGCTACGTGGGCGTCACGGAGACGGTATGATACACGTCAGTGTGTTTTATTACAGGTGAGAAGACGAAGGGCTGCGTGGGCGTCACGGAGACGGTATTATACACGTCAGTGTGTTTTATTACAGGTGAGAAGACGAAGGGCTACGTGGGCGTCACGGAGACGGTGTGATACACGTCAGTGTGTTTTATTACAGGTGAGAAGACGAAGGGCTGCGTGGGCGTCACGAAGACGGTATTATACACGTCAGTGTGTTTTATTACAGGTGAGAAGACGAAGGGCTACGTGGGCGTCACTGAGATGGTGTTATACACATCAGTGTGTTTTATTACAGGTGAGAAGACGAAGGGCTACGTGGGTGTCACGGAGACGGTATTATACACGTCAGTGTGTTTTATTACAGGTGAGAAGACGAAGGGCTACGTGGGCGTCACGGAGACGGTGTTATACACGTCAGTGTGTTTTATTACAGGTGAGAAGACGAAGGGCTACGTGGGTGTCACGGAGACGGTATTGTACACATCAGTGTGTTTTATTACAGGTGAGAAGACGAAGGGCTACATGGGCGTCACGGAGACGATGCTGAGCACCTCGTTGTGTGGGATTATCTTCGGACTGTTCAGTGGTCAGCCTCTTCTCATTGTCGGTGCCACCGGACCTGTCCTCGTCTTCGAGCAGTCCCTTTTCAAGGTAAAATAAAGCTTTCTTTGACTCAAATACAAGAACAACCTATCTAGGGTAACTGCAAAATAACACATCTTTGACTCATATACAAGAGTAACTTATCTAGGGTAACTGCAAAATAAAGCTTTCTTTGACTCAAATACAAGAATAACCTATCTAGGGTAACTGCAAAATAAAGCTTTCTTTGACTCAAATACAAGATTAACCTATCTAGGGTAACTGCAAAATAAAACTTTGACTCGAATACAACGTGTCTAAGGTAAATAAAACTTCAAAAGAAACAGACCTGTCAACCCTCCCAGATTTCGAGGGCGACTCCCGATATTTGATAAGTCTCCCGTGAGAAAAACGTTTCTCCTGGTTAATCCTTATTTTCTAAGCATAAAAAAAAATTCAAGCTACTGTGGCTGTGTATTGACATTCAGTGTTGCCATATATAAAACTATCCAATTTAGTCCTAATAATGCCTCTGACTTGTTCAGTGTCTTCCCACTAGATTACAGTATGCAGAGTTCTATGTCAAAATCATTTCATTTTCATTTCAACTTATTTTCGTGCTTATATTCAATTAAGGTTCAAGCACACTATCCTGGGCACACACCTCAGCTATCTGGGCTGTCTGTCCAGGACAGTGGGTTAGTTGTTAGTTGGTTAGTGGTTAGTGAGAAAGAGAAGAGGGTGTAATGGCCTTACACCTACCCACTGAGCCCTTAAGAACTCGCTCTGGGTTGGAGCCGGTACGGGGCTGCGAACCCTGTACCTACCAGCCTGTAGTCCGATGGCTTAACCACGATGCATGCAACCGAGGCCGGTGTCAAAATCAAATGTCAAAGCAAGACAACGAAAAGACCAATTAGCTATATAAACAATACGTGTACCAGTTAGATTTGTAGGTTTGTGCAGTAAAATGTTGGTAACAAGAATACATGTACACTTCAAGGGATTATTTTCGTACAATTAATAAATATTGTGTTAAACATAAAATTACTCACGGAAATGGGTATATAATTCCAGTATATTTCACATGATGTCAGCAATGAGCGTTTACTTATGATTAGTGGAAATACGATGTTTATTGCAATAATTTTAAATAAGTACCACACCACTACCTCATTATAGTAAAAACTGAATATTCATTTATAAGATTTATATAAATTTGTCTTAGGTCTACTGATGATGCAATGTGACCTGTAAGTGTAATACTGTAAATGTACTAATTAATGTTTAAATTTCTTTTTAGTGTTCTTAACATTTTTGAATAAAAGTTATTTTTTAAAATATGTGTTGAATCATAATAATATTTAAACTTTAAAAAAAATATATATATATATAAAAAAAATTTCAATTACTTATTTTTTTAATTTTTATTGCCAAGATCTAAAGTTGACACATATACATGACATTATGTAGTGTTCATATAACTTACTGTAATATTTTTTAAAAACTTGTGTTAAATCGTGTGCATTTAAAAAATCTCCTGCTTTTTGACAAAATCTCCTGTTTTTAATTCAACACACACCTCCTGCTTTCTCTTTACTAAACGTTGACAGGTCTGAAAATAAAACTTCTTTGACTTGCATAGAAGGTGTTGCTAAGATAAGTTCAAAATAAAACTTCTTTGACTTGCATAGAAGGTATCTCTAAGATAACTTCAAAATAAAACTTCTTTGACTTGCATAGAAGGTATCTCTAAGATAACTTCAAAGTAAAACTTCTTTGACTTGCATAGAAGGTATCTCTAAGATAACTTCAAAGTAAAACTTCTTTGACTTGCATAGAAGGTATCTCTAAGATAACTTCAAAGTAAAACTTCTTTGACTTGCATAGAAGGTATCTCTAAGATAACTTCAAAGTAAAACTTCTTTGACTTGCATAGAAGGTATCTCTAAGATAACTTCAAAGTAAAACTTCTTTGACTTGCATAGAAGGTATCTCTAAGATAACTTCAAAGTAAAACTTCTTTGACTTGCATAGAAGGTATCTCTAAGATAACTTCAAAGTAAAACTTCTTTGACTTGCATAGACGGTATCTCTAAGATAACTTCAAAGTAAAACTTCTTTGACTTGCATAGAAGGTATCTCTAAGATAACTTCAAAGTAAAACTTCTTTGACTTGCATAGACGGTATCTCTAAGATAACTTCAAAGTAAAACTTCTTTGACTTGCATAGAAGGTATCTCTAAGATAACTTCAAAATAAAACTTCCTTCTCTTGCATTGACGGTATCTCTAAGATAACTTCAAAGTAAAACTTCCTTCACTTGCATAGAAGGTATCTCTAAGATAACTTCAAAATAAAACTTCTTTGACTTCCATAGAAGGTATCTCTAAGATAACTTCAAAATAAAACTTCTTTGACTTCCATAGAAGGTATCTCTAAGATAACTTCAAAGTAAAACTTCTTTCACTTGCATAGAAGGTATCTCTAAGATAACTTCAAAGTAAAACTTCTTTCACTTACTGGTAGTACATACCACAGATAGTTACATACCAACACTTTTGATGACGTTTTTTCTCTGAAAATAAGTTTACATTGAGAGAATTCTTGTGGATTGCTGTCAAGAGAAACAGCATGGAATCTCATGGTAATAGTCCAAGTCTTTATCTCTTTGAATTGTTTGTATAGAGGATTCGTCACAAGTATTTTTTAATGTGGAAAATATCAACCGAGTCTGTGTTAATTGGTATTTGTTGAGCCTCTGCCGAGACAAATACTGATTAACTAGACGAGGTTGATATTTTACGTATGAAAAAACATGAGTAGCAAATTCTATTTATCCTATAACACTTCTAAAAAAAATTCATTTGATATTTAGTTGATCACAGTACTAAAGTCCCCTCCATCAGTAATATGACGTCATCACGATTAGCACAAATTAGTTTGACATTGTGCATGTCTTGTTGTTTCATTTTCCATATATGGTCACTCATGTGATACAGAATATGTATGCTAGTTGCGTTGTGCACATGAAAGTCGTGTATATGAGGTTATTTGAAGGTGGGTATTAGCGTAGTAAGGTTATTCTAGCCTTGGACAGCAAATGAAATCTTATGAAAACATTAGCTCAGGTATACAGGTTTTGATGGCTTGTAAATAAATGACCCATTGACAGCAACGCAATCATTATCACCTAGAGATCTTGCAAATTTGCATATACATATACCTATGCATTTGTGTACAATTATTACACAGGTTAATACACTAAATTATCACATGGTTTATGACCTGGATATTATGGCTTCGTTATAGGATAAATATATCTATAAATACATATTAATACAAACTGTGCTAAATTTACTTTCAGTTCTGTGATTCTAATGGAATGGAGTTTTTACCGTTCCGTTGTTGGATTGGAATGTGGGTGTGTCTCATCTCTATAGCAACAGTTGCTATAGAAGGCAGTTTTCTTATTCGATATGTGACCCGTTTCACGGAGGAAATATTTGCTATTCTCATTTCCTTGATATTCATATACGAAGTGATCAAGAAACTGGATGAGGTAAGCTAGGTTCTGACAATTTGGTTGTAGAATTTATTGTAATTCAGTTTATGTAATTCAGTTTATGTAATTCAGTTTATGTTGGGACGGGACATAGCCCAGTGGTAAAGAGTTCACCTGGGGTCATGTCTGTCTAGGGACGTAGCCCAGTGGTAAAGAGTTCACCTGGGGTGATGTTGGGACGGGACGTAGGCCAGTGGTAAAGAGTTCACCTGGGGTGATGTTGGGACGGGACGTAGCCCAGTGGTAAAGAGTTCACCTGGGGTGATGTTGGGACGGGACGTAGCCCAGTGGTAGAGTTCACCTGGGGTGATGTTGGGACGGGACGTAGCCTAGTGGTAAAGAGTTCACCTGGGTTGATGTTGGGACGGGATGTAGCCCAGTGGTAAAGAGGTCACCTGGGGTGATGTTGGGACGGGACGTAACCCAGTGGTAAAGAGTTCACCTGGGGTGATGTTGGGACGGGACGTAACCCAGTTGGAAAGAGTTCACCTGGGGTCATGTCTGTCTAGGGACGTAGCCCAGTGGTAAAGAGTTCACCTGGGGTGATGTTGGGATGGGACGTAGCCCAGTGGTAAAGAGTTCACCTGGGGTGATGTTGGGACGGGACGTAGCCCAGTGGTAAAGAGTTCACCTGGGGTGATGTTGGGACGAGACGTAGCCCAGTGGTAAAGAGTTCACCTGGGGTGATGTCTGTCTAGGGACGTAGCCCAGTGGTAAAGAGTTCACCTGTGGTGATGTTGGGACGGGACGTAGCCCAGTGGTAAAGAGTTCACCTGGGGTGATGTTGGGACGGGACGTAGCCCAGTGGTAAAGAGTTCACCTGGGGTGATGTTGGGACGGGACGTAGCCCAGTGGTAAAGAGTTCACCTGGGGTGATGTTGGGACGGGACGTAGCCCAGTGGTAAAGAGTTCACCTGGGGTGATGTCTGTCTAGGGACATAGCCCAGTGGTAAAGAGTTCACCTGGGGTGATGTTGGGACGGGACGTAGCCCAGTGGTAAAGAGTTCACCTGGGGTGATGTCTGTCTAGGGACGTAGCCCAGTGGTAAAGAGTTCACCTGGGGTGATGTTGGGACGGGACGTAACCCAGTGGTAAAGAGTTCACCTGGGGTGATGTTGGGACGGGACGTAGCCCAGTGGTGAAGAGTTCACCTGGGGTGATGTCTGTCTAGGGACATAGCCCAGTGGTGAAGAGTTCACCTGGGGTGATGTCTGTCTAGGGATGTAGCCCAGTGGTGAAGAGTTCACCCGGGGTGATGTTGGGACGGGACGTAGCCCAGTGGTGAAGAGTTCACCCGGGGTGATGTTGGGACGGGACGTAGCCCAGTGGTGAAGAGTTCACCCGGGGTGATGTTGGGACGGGACGTAGCCCAGTGGTGAAGAGTTCACCCGGGGTGATGTTGGGACGGGACGTAGCCCAGTGGTGAAGAGTTCACCCGGGGTGATGTTGGGACGGGACGTAGCCCAGTGGTAAAGAGTTCACCTGGGGTGATGTCTGTCTAAAATCAATCCCCATCATTCGGTTCATTGGAGTATTTCTCATTCCAGCCGGCTATAGTGCACCACAACTGGTACATCAAAGGCCATGGTATGTGCTATCCTGGCTGTAGGATGGTGCATATAAAAGATCCCTTTCTGCTAATCGAAAAAAGTAGCCCATGAAGTTGAGACAGCGGGTTTCCTCTCTCTCAATATCTGTGTGGTTCATAAACATATGTCCGACCCATATAACCGTAAATAAACATTCATTCATTAATTTATTCCAGACATTTGGTTTGATACCCAGTAGCCAGTGTATTTTTCGTGCTGGGGTGTCGTTATAAACATTCATTTTCTTCATTAATTAATTCCAGACATTTGGTCTAACCCAATAGCCGGTGTATTTTTCATGCTGGGGTGTTGTTAAACATTCATTCATTGATTAATTCCAGACATTCGAAGATCATCCACTGAAAGAATTTTACTGCATGCCAAACGATTCCGCCTTTGCCCCTGCTCACGGGAATGGATTAGGTAACCATAGCAACCTGTACAGTATTGACTCGTCCAATGACAGCTCGGTGACTGTGACGAATATTTCTGGTTCTGGATCGGCCGACGTGGACGGCGTTTCTCACGAGATAGAGCGACCGAACACGGCTTTACTCTCCACCATTCTGACCGTCGGCACATTCCTCATCGCTTACTTTCTCAGAGTCTTCAGAAACAGCAAGTTTCTAGGAAGAAGTGTGAGAAAATGTTTTAGTTATCATTTTTATCATGTTCTAAGAATTGTCTCGTATTACTACGGTAACCCTGTTTTCAGAAACAGCAAGTTTCTAGGAAGAAGTGTGAGAAAATGTTTTAGTTATCATTTTTATCACGTTCTAAGAATTGTCTCGTGAGAAAATGTTTTAATTCTCGGAAATAGCATTTTAGTACTTAATTCTCCATACTATTCCCATTAAGAATTGTCACATATTACTACGGTAACTGTGTTTTCTGAAACAGCAAGTTTCTAGGAAGAATTAGTGCAATAAAATGTTTTAGTTATCATTTTTATCACGTTCTAAGAATTGTCACATATTACTATGGTAATCGTGTTTTCAAAACAGCAATTTTTTTAGGTAGAAGTGTAAGAGAATTTTTTAATTATTGTTTTCATCATGTTCTTTACTTGTCACACATTACTACTGTGTCTTCAAAAACAGATACTTTTTTAGGAAAAAGTGTAAGAATATGTATCAGTTATCATTTTTATTACGTTCTTTGTCACATATTACTACTGTGGTTATTTAAACAATTTTTAGGAAGAAGTGTAAGAGAATATTTTAATTATTATTTTTGTCATTTTCTTTAATTGTCACATATTAGTACTGTGTCTTCGAAAACAGCAAATGTTTAGGGAAAATTGTAAGTGAATATTTCAGTTATCATTTTCAATCATGATCCTTTTCACACAATACACTGAAACCTGTCTAAACCAGATAACCCTGGGGACCTACTATTTATCTGATTTAGACAGGATTTGGAGTTTAGAGGGTCGCGTTTTAGTATTAGACAATTCAGGACCATGAATCTTGGCCAGTTTTGACAGGATTCCGGTTTGTTCAGTGTCCGGTTTACACAGGTTTCACTGTACTTCCATATCTTTGTGGGATAAAAGATAACATTACTGCTAATTAAAGAGTACCGCAAGGTGTTTCCTCTCTCATTATCTGTGTAGTTCTTTACCATAATATTATGTCCAATGACGTATAACTAATTAAACGTGTTGAGCGTATCAGGAAAATATTTATTTATTTCTGTCTTTTAGGCAAGAAGAGCATTGGGTGATTTTGGGATTCTGATTGCAATCGTCGCCATGGTTCTACTAGACTACCTCCTCAAGCATACCTATACCCAGGTGAATTTTTTTACAATGTTAATGGATGTTATACGACATGTATTATACATGTATTACATGCGTTATGTTAAATATATCCTTAATATACAGATGTTATATGACGTGTATTATATTACATGCGTTATGTTAAATATATCCTTAATATACAGATTTTATACGACGTGTATTATATTACATGTGTTATGTTAAATATATCCTTAATATACAGATGTTATACGACGTGTATTATATTACATGTGTTATGTTAAATATATCCTAAATATACAGATTTTATACAACGTGTATTATATTACATGTGTTATGTTAAATATATCCTTAATTAAGATGTTGACCGGCCTCGGTGGCGTCGTGGCAGGCCATCGGTCTACAGGCTGGTAGGTACTGGGTTCGGATCCCAGTCGAGGCATGGAATTTTTAATCCAGATACCGACTCCAAACTCTGAGTGAGTGCTCCGCAAGGCTCATTGGGTAGGTGTAAACCACTTGCACCAACCAGTGATCCATAACTGGTTCAACAAAGGCCATGGTTTGTGCTATCCTGCCTGTGGGAAGAGCAAATAAAAGATCCCTTGCTGCCTGTCGTAAAAGAGTAGCCTATGTGGCGACAGCGGGTTTCCTCTAAAAAAATCTGTGTGGTCCTTAACCATATGTCTGACGCCATATAACCGTAAATAAAATGTGTTGAGTGTGTCGTTAAATAAAACACTTCTTTCTTTTCTTAATTAAGATGTTAGTCAACGAGTATATATTATTGGTTCATGTAAAATATTTCACAAGATTTTTATTTAAGAGAGACTTATTTTCACAAACTGGTTCACATAAAATATTTCCCAGATTTTTAATTGAGAGAGACGTGTTTCAGAAACTGGAGGTTCCGGACAACTTGAGCCCAACGTCTCCAAACAAGCGCGGCTGGTTCATCAACCCGATGGGGATGAACAAACCGATGGAGATCTGGATCATCTTCGCAGCCATTATCCCAGCCTTCCTCATCTTCATCCTCCTCTTCATGGAGGTGCAGATCACAGAGTGAGTATCTTCTCTCTTCTCTTCATGGAGGTGCAGATCACAGAGTGAGTATCTTCTCTCTTCTCTTCATGGAGGTGCAGATCACAGAGTGAGTATCTTCTCTCTTCTCTTCATGGAGGTGCAGATCACAGAGTGAGTATCTTCTCTCTTCTCTTCATGGAGGTGCAGATCACAGAGTGAGTATCTTCCTTCTCTTCAGTGAGGTGCAGATCGCAGAGTGAGTATCTTCCTTCTCTTCATGGAGGTGCAGATCACAGAGTGAGTATCTTCCTTCTCTTCAGTGAGGTGCAGATCGCAGAGTGAGTATTTTCCTTCTCTTCATGGAGGTGCAGATCACAGAGTGAGTATCTTCCTTCTCTTCAGTGAGGTGCAGATCACAGAGTGAGTATCTTCTCTCTTCTCTTCATGGAGGTGCAGATCAGAGAGTGAGTATCTTCCTTCTCTTCATGGAGGTGCAGATCACAGAGTGAGTATCTTCCTTCTCTTCAGTGAGGTGCACATCACAGAGTGAGTATCTTCTCTCTTCTCTTCATGGAGGTGCAGATCAGAGAGGGCTTCTCTCACATGGAGGTGCAGATCACAGAGTGAGTATCTTCCTTCTCTTCATGAAGGTGCAGATCACAGAGTGAGTATCTTCTCTCTTCTCTTCATGGAGGTGCAGATCACAGAGTGAGTATCTTCTCTCTTCTCTTCATGGAGGTGCAGATCACAGAGTGAGTATCTTCTCTCTTCTCTTCATGGAGGTGCAGATCACAGAGTGAGTATCTTCTCTCTTCTCTTCATGGAGGTGCAGATCACAGAGTGAGTATCTTCCTTGTCTTCAGTGAGGTGCAGATCACAGAGTGAGTATCTTCCTTCTCTTCATGGAGGTGCAGATCACAGAGTGAGTATCTTCTCTCTTCTCTTCATGGAGGTGCAGATCACAGAGTGAGTATCAGAGAGAGAAAGAGAGAGAAAGGGATAGAGAGAGAGGTGAAGAGAGAAAGAGGTGGAGAAAGGGATAGAGAGAAAAAGGGATAGAGAGAGAAAAAGGGGAAACCATTGCTACCATTTATTCTACTTCTATCGAAAAATATCAAGCAATATTTTTTATAGACAGGACAGTACTTACCACAGCCATTGATGTACACAGAACAAGTTTATTTCATCTTTCAGAATGATTTTAAACAAGAAGGACCGAAAGCTGAAGAAGGGGTCCGGCTTCCATCTTGATCAGTTTATAATGGGGCTGCTGGCATTCGTATGTGCATTGTTCGGCCTGCCGTGGATGTGTGCCGCGACAGTGAGGACGATCGCTCACGTGTCCGCGCTCAGCGTCATGAGTCGGACGCACGCGCCCGGAGAGAAACCCAAGCTACTCGGAGTCATTGAGCAGAGAGTCACCAACATCATGGTTAGCGTGTTGATAGGTGAGTCGAGGGAATATCACGGATACCGTAATGATAAACATCATGGTTAGTGTGTTGATAGGTGAGTCGAGGGAATATCATGAATACCGCAATGATAAACATCATGGTTAGTGTGTTGATAGGTGAGTCGAGGGAATACCGTGAATACCGTAATGATAAACATCACAGTTAGTGTGTTGATAGGTGAGTCGAGGGAATATCATGAATACCGTAATGATAAACATCACGGTTAGTGTGTTGATAGGTGAGTCGAGGGAATATCATGGATACCGCAATGATAAACATCATGGTTAGCGTCTTGATAGGTGAATCGAGGGAATACCGTAATGATAAACATCACAGTTAGTGTGTTGATAGGTGAGTCGAGGGAATATCACGGATACTGTAATGATAAACATCATGGTTAGTGTGTTGATAGGCGAGTCGAGGGAATATCACAAATCCCGGAATTATAAACATGACAGTTAGCGTGTTGATAGGTGAGTCGAGGGAATATCATGGATACTGTAATGATAAACATCAGTTAGTGTGTGTTGAATGATGAGTCGAGGGAATATCATGAATACCGTAATGATAAACATCACAGTTAGTGTGTTGATAGGTGAGTCAAGGGAATATGAATACCGCAATGAAAAACATGACAGTTAGTGTGTTGATAGGTGAGTTGAGGGAATATCATGAATACCGCAATGATAAACATCAGTTAGCATGTTGATAGTGAGTCAAGGGAATATCACGGATACCGATAAACATGTAGGTATGTCAGTGTTGCATGAGATGTCTTACCGTGTATAATCTGATCACACTGTTTGCTCTAAGTGTGTCGCTGGCGCTCGGTCCACTGCTGCGTGAGATTCCCATGGCCGTGTTGTTCGGTGTGTTCCCGTGTATGGTGTGTTCCCGTGTATGGTGTGTTCCCGTGTATTGTGTGTTCTCGTGTATAATCTGATCACACTGTTTGCTCTAAGTGTGTCGCTGGCGCTCGGTCCACTGCTGCGTGAGATTCCCATGGCCGTGTTGTTCGGTGTGTTCCCATGATGGTGTGTTCCCATGTATGGTGTGTTCCCGTGTATGGTGTGTTCCCTTGTATTGTGTGTTACCGTGTATAATCTGATCACACTGTTTACTCTAGGTGTGTCGCTGGCGCTCGGTCCACTGTTACGTGAGATTCCCATGGCCGTGTTGTTCGGTGTGTTCCTCTATCTCGGCATCTCGGCGATGAGTGGTGTTCAGATGTTCGAGAGAACCAAGCTGCTGCTGATGCCTGTCAAACATCACCCGACCGTCGGATACGTCAGGAGGGTGAGTAGATGTAGACTTTCTTTATCACTTCTTGATATGTAGACTTTCTTTATCACTTCTTGATATGTAGACTTTCTTTATCACTTCATGATATGTAGACTTTCTTTATCACTTCTTGATATGTAGACTTTCTTTATCACTTCATGATATGTAGACTTTCTTTATCACTTCTTGATATGTAGACTTTCTTTATCACTTCTTGATATGTAGACTTTCTTTATCACTTCTTGATATGGAGACTTTCTTTATCACTTCTTGATATGTAGACTTTCTTTATCACTTCATGATATGTAGATATGTAGACTTTCTTTATCACTTCATGATATGTAGACTTTCTTTATCACTTCTTGATATGTAGACTTTCTTTATCACTTCTTGATATGTAGACTTTCTTTATCACTTCTTGATATGTTGACTTTCTTTATCACTTCTTGATATGTTGACTTTCTTTATGACTTCATATGTAGACTTTCTTTATCACTTCATGATATGTAGACTTTCTTTATCACTTCATGATATGTAGACTTTCTTTATCACTTCATGATATATAGACTTTCTTTATCACTTCTTGATATGTAGACTTTCTTTATCACTTCATGATATGTAGACTTTCTTTATGACTTCATATGTAGACTTTATCACTTCATGATATGTAGACTTTCTTTATCACTTCATGATATGTAGACTTTCTTTATCACTTCATGATATGTAGACTTTCTTTATCACTTCATGATATATAGACTTTCTTTATCACTTCTTGATATGTAGACTTTCTTTATCACTTCATGATATGTAGACTTTCTTTATCACTTCATATGTAGACTTTATCACTTCATGATATGTAGACTTTCTTTATCACTTCATGATATATAGACTTTCTTTATCACTTCATGATATAGACTTTCTGTCACTTCATGATATGTAGACTTTCTGTGTCACTTCATGATATATAGACTTTCTTTATCACTTCATGATATGTAGACTTTCTTTATGACTTCATATGTAGACTTTCTTTATCACTTCATGATATGTAGACTTTCTGTCACTTCATGATATGTAGACTTTCTGTGTCACTTCATGATATGTAGACTTTCTGTGTTGCTTCATGATATTTAGACCTTCTCTATCACTTCATGGAATGTAGACCTGTGTTGCTTCACGAAATGTAGACATTCCATTCTGTTTTATTTCATGCTGTCGACTTTTTGTACAACTTCATGAAATTTAGACTGTAATTTTTTAAAATCTTATTTCCTGTATCTCTTTCTTAAATCTTGCAACTTTCTTTGTCAATTCACAAAAGGTACTTTCTGTGTACTTTCTGTGTACTTAATGACATATGTAAACTTTGTATTTTACTTTATGAACTGGACTTCATGTATTACTTCAAGAACTGTAAACTTTGTTCTTTTTTAATGAGACATTTTTTGTGACTGTAAGCATTCCATATTCAAAAATTGTAGATTTTCTGTTTCCTTGAATTACAGAATTTCTATTAGCACTTAGACTTTCTATACTACTTCCTGAATTATGTCTGGAAGATGAGTAAAGCTATATTTGATTATTGTTATATGTCAAGGAATATTTTAAGATAGTCTGCAGTGTTTCTGCCAGAAATAATTTTTTGGTTATGGTGCTATGGAATTGAATGCAACCACAGTCAACAGAGGGTATGGTGGAATTGAATGCAACCACAGTCAACAGAGGGTATGGTGGAATTGAATGCAACCACAGTCAACAGAGGGTATGGTGGAATTGAATGCAACCACAGTCAACAGAGGGTATGGGCTGTAGCGCAGAAAGAAAATGGGTTAAGTTTAGCGCCAGGGTTAAGAAAATCATACAATAATGATAAGAGTAAATTGTGAATCTTCAGCTGAGATTTATGCAAGTAAAAATTAATTTGCTGAAATTGCGTTTTGTTATTACTGACCATGTGTCAAATATAGGAGATGAATCTTGCGAGCTGTCATCCACCCTGATTGTTTTGTTATAACTGACCATGTGTTAAATATAGGAGATGAATCTTGCCAGCTGTCATCCACCCTGATTGTTTTGTTATAACTGACCATGTGTTAAATATAGGAGATGAATCTTGCGAGCTGTCATCCACCCTGATTGTTTTGTTATAACTGACCATGTGTTAAATATAGCAGATGAATCTTGCGAGCTGTCATCCACCCTGATTGTTTTGTTATAACTGACCATGTGTTAAATATAGGAGCTGAATCTTGCCAGCTGTCATCCACCCTGATTGTTTTGTTATAACTGACCATGTGTTAAATATAGGAGATGAATCTTGCCAGCTGTCATCCACCCTGATTGTTTTGTTATAACTGACCATGTGTTAAATATAGGAGATGAATCTTGCCAGCTGTCATCCACCCTGATTGTTTTGTTATAACTGACCATGTGTTAAATATAGGAGATGAATATAGTGAGCTGTCATCCACCCTGATTGTTTTGTTATAACTGACCATGTGTTAAATATAGGAGATGAATCTTGCGAGCTGCCATCCACCCTGATTGTTTTGTTATAACTGACCATGTGTTAAATATAGGAGATGAATATAGTGAGCTGTCATCCACCCTGGTTGTTTTAGTTTTCTTGCATGGAAATTTTCAGGGGAGGGGGTTAACCTGCAATCTCACTTCACATTAATTATCGTAATATAATTTAAACATGAAAGCATACCTACAGTTTTAATGAATTGTGTAACACATTTGTAATAGTTAGATAATAGAAAAATGTTTCTAGTCAATGATTCAATGATTAATAAATCAATTTCTTCTTGTGGTGTCTTTAAACAAAACAAATGTTTTGTTTTTGCTTTGTTTTGTGTGTTAATGTTCGCACGTACAAGGTTCAAACAACAAGGTTCGTACGTAAAAGGTTCGCACGTACAAGGTTCGCACGTATAAGGTTCAAACATACAAGGTTCGCACGTATAAGGTTCAAACGTACAAGGTTCGTACGTACAAGGTTCGTACGTACAAGGTTCGCACGTACAAGGTTCGCACGTACAAGGTTCGCACGTACAAGGTTCGCACGTACAAGGTTCAAACATACAAGGTTCGCACGTACAAGGTTCGCACGTACAAGGTTCAAACATACAAGGTTTGCACGTACAAGGTTCGCACGTACAAGGTTCAAACATACAAGGTCCGCACGTACAAGGTTCAAACATACAAGATGATTAATAAATCAATGTGTTCTAATGTTTGGTTTTTGCTGTGTTTTGTGTGTTAATGTTCGCACGTACAAGGTTCAAACATACAAGATGATTAATAAATCAATGTGTTCTAATGTTTGGTTTTTGCTTTGTTTTGTGTGTTAATGTCCGCACGTACAAGGTTCAAACATACAAGATGATTAATAAATCAATGTGTTCTAATGGTTTAAAACGTGTTTCAGGTTCGCACGTACAAGATGCACATCTTCACGATCTGTCAGCTGATCTGTCTCGTCATATTGTGGGTCGTCAAGTCAACCCATGCCGCTCTCGCCTTCCCCTTCCTCCTCATTCTACTCATCCCCCTACGACTCAAGTTGATAGCACGGTTCTACTCTCCAAGTGAACTACATGAGGTAAGTTTCATTCTACTCATACCCCTACGACTCAAGTTGATAGCACGCTTCTACTCTCCAAGTGAACTACATGAGGTGAGTTTCATTCTACTCGTCCCCCTACGACTAAAGTTGATAGCACGCTTCTACTCTCCAAGTGAACTACATGAGGTGAGTTTCATTCTACTCGTCCCCCTACGACTAAAGTTGATAGCACGGTTCTACTCTCCAAGTGAACTACATGAGGTGAGTTTCATTCTACTCATACCCCTACGACTCAAGTTGATAGCACGGTTCTACACTCAAAGTGAACAACATGAGGTGAGTTTTATTCAACACATTCTCCTATGACTCAATTTGATAGTGCGATTCTACTCTCCAAGTAAACTACACGAGGTGAGTTCTACTCGTACCCCTACGACTCAAGTTTTTTATCCAGTAAGGCTTTCTCATTGTTGTAAAGTAAACACATTCTGTTTTTTATCTAGTAACACATTCTCATTGTTGTAAAGTAAACACATTCTGGGTTTTTTCTTCAGCTGGATAAAGAAGAAGAAGATTCAGACTTGGATGATGAAGAAGAACCTGATTTCTATGAACAGGCTCACATGCCAATATAGACAATATGTACATGTATGAACAAGTTCACATGCTAATATAGACTATGTATGAACAAGTTCACATGCTAATATAGACTATGTATGAAGAAGTTCACATGCCAATATAGACATTTCTGTGAACAGGCTCACAAGCCAATATAAACATTTCTATGAACAGGCTCACAAGCCAATATAGACATTTCTGTGAACAGGCTCACAAGCCAATATAGACATTTCTGTGAACAGGCTCACAAGCCAATATAGACATTTCTGTGAACAGGCTCACAAGCCAATATAAACATTTCTGTGAACAGGCTCACAAGCCAATATAGACATTTCTGTGAACAGGCTCACAAGCCAATATAAACATTTCTGTGAACAGGCTCACAAGCCAATATAAACATTTCTGTGAACAGGTTCATACAAAATTATGGATATTTTAATGTATGACCAGGCTCACCCAGATTGTCAGAGCATTCAGTTGAATGACTGCCGCTTTCATTGATGTTTAGAAAGAATGACCGTTTCCAAACAGTGATATTGTACAGTATACACTGTGGAAATATTTCTCTACCTGTTGGATATACACACGGTATACACTGTGGAAATATTTCTCTACCTGTTGGATACACACGGTATACACTGTGGAAATATTTCTCTACCTGTTGGATACACACGGTATACACTGTGGAAATATTTCTCTACCTGTTGGATACACACGGTATACACTGTGGAAATATTTCTCTACCTGTTGGATACACCGATGAACAGCCCCAGCTGGGTTTCTGAAGACCAAAAGGTGAAATTGTCATCGATGGTGGTTTGTCATAGCGATGGAAACACGGTGAGATGTGCAGGGCGTTTCTAACATGTTTCTATCATCTTGCTGAACGGAACTTCTTGGGGAAAACAAATAATAAAGACTCACGTCGTCATGGGCGTGGACTATTCGGTCTCTTTGTTGCATTGGTGATAAGTCACTGAGGAAAGAAATATAACAATTATAGCTGGAAAATGCATTCATACTGACGTCATGAATGTTTTGACTGCTCTGTGTTGCCATGGTGACAACTCGTTGAGAAAAGGAAAATAATAACCTGCATTCTTGCCCAATATCATGAATGTTTTGACTTCCCTTAGGAATTAGACCAAGATGAATTATGAGAGAGACACAACTCAAGTTATCAGAGATGTGGAATATTTCGTCCGTTTGTTGCCATGGTGACAAGTCTGTGTGTTATGATCATCATGCAATGTTTTGATGTTTTCTATTTGAAAACAGAACTATGTGTCTATTTTTCTTTTATTACAAATACATGAGATAAAAAAAAAACAAGTAGGCTTGCAATCGTAAGTAATGAGACAGTATCAAAATCATGTTTTGTTAAGCATCATGTTTTGTTAAGCATATCACCGCTGCACTTGTTTAATATTTGCAGTTGACAGTGTTGATAATACATGTACGGTACATTGGTTGAGTTTACGTAAAACACTAAAAAAAAATTGATGCCGTACCTAATGTCCTATGTGTTAAGTATGTTTTGTATCCCTGACAAGCGATTGTGTGTGTGTATATGAGGGGTTACTGGATGGTTCTCGGTCTTCCAACTAGGATGGACACTCTATATTGTGTATATGGCTCAATGGCTGCCTGTCACTTTCAACATGGTCGTGTTGGAGCTCTGTCACTTTCAACATGGTCGTGTTGGAGCTCTGTCACTTTCAACATGGTCGTGTTGGAGCTCTGTCACTTTCAACATGGTCATGTTGAAGCTCTGCTCTGCTCACTTCTGTCAGTGGTGAAGGATAAAGAACTCTTTAACTGAAGAAATTACATCATTATCAGCTGCTGTAATCCCTTTTAGCTAACTCCTATTCAGGTTAGGAAGTCAGATGGTGTTAGATCTGGGGAATATAGCATGTTCATTGTCTTGATAAAACGGCAAACGTTTCATGAAGCCTATGTCGTAGACAGCACTGTCATCAGGATGTTTCTGAATATATGTACAAGCTGGTTAACTATTGGCTCGGCATAATCATGTCCTGCACCAGCTGCCTTTCAAGTTAGACCAAGAACTGTCATCAGGATGTTTCTGAATTCTTTCTTGGGAGACGCTTGCTTCACTATATGAACAAGGCGGTTAACCCAGGACTTCTAGATTATGGTAGCCCCACTCCCATGGCTAGTGATATTCAGTGTTGGGCGCTAGTAAATAACTACTATAACTAGTCCGACGGCTAGTGGGAAAAAAACCCTTGCCAAATGCTGCATTTAAGTCTTATTTTGTAAATATGAATATCCTGCCCTCTCTTCCCACGCCCAATCTAAGAGATTTTAAGCTCTGTCTTCATCTTTAGGTGACATATCTGATTATTACTAGTTGTTAGTAAAATTGTCTTGATTTAAAGTAGGGCTAGTGAATTTTTAATCATTGCTAGTAAATGTTTAAAATCACTGATCCCATTGCTAGTTGATATTTATAAAATTTTAGAAGCCCTGGTTAACCATCGGCCCTGCATAATCATGTCCTGCACCAGCTGCCATCCAAGTTAGACCAAGAACTGTCATCAGGATGTTTCTGAATTCTTTCTTGGGAGACGCTTGCGTACAAGGCGGTTAACCATCGGCACTGCATAATCATGTCCTGCACCAGCTGCCATCCAAGTTAGACCAAGAACTGTCATCAGGATGTTTCTGAATTCTTTCTTGGGAGACGCTTGCGTACAAGGCGGTTAACCATCGGCCCTGCATAATCATGTCCTGCACCAGCTGCCATCCAAGTTAGACCAAGAACTGTCATCAGGATGTTTCTGAATTCTTTCTTGGGAGACGCTTGCGTACAAGGCGGTTAACCATCGGCACTGCATAATCATGTCCTGCACCAGCTGCCATCCAAGTTAGACCAAGAACTGTCATCAGGATGTTTCTGAATTCTTTCTTGGGAGACGCTTGCGTACAAGGCGGTTAACCATCGGCCCTGCATAATCATGTCCTGCACCAGCTGCCATCCAAGTTAGACCAAGAACTGTCATCAGGATGTTTCTGAATTCTTTCTTGGGAGACGCTTGCGTACAAGGCGGTTAACCATCGGCACTGCATAATCATGTCCTGCACCAGCTGCCATCCAAGTTAGACCAAGAACTGTCATCAGGATGTTTCTGAATTCTTTCTTGGGAGACGCTTGCGTACAAGGCGGTTAACCATCGGCCCTGCATAATCATGTCCTGCACCAGCTGCCATCCAAGTTAGACCAAGAACTGTCATCAGGATGTTTCTGAATTCTTTCTTGGGAGACGCTTGCGTACAAGGCGGTTAACCATCGGCCCTGCATAATCATGTCCTGCACCAGCTGCCATCCAAGTTAGACCAAGAACTGTCATCAGGATGTTTCTGAATTCTTTCTTGGGAGACGCTTGCGTACAAGGCGGTTAACCATCGGCCCTGCATAATCATGTCCTGCACCAGCTGCCATCCAAGTTAGACCAAGAACTGTCATCAGGATGTTTCTGAATTCTTTCTTGGGAGACGCTTGCGTACAAGGCGGTTAACCATCGGCCCTGCATAATCATGTCCTGCACCAGCTGCCATCCAAGTTAGACCAAGAACTGTCATCAGGATGTTTCTGAATTCTTTCTTGGGAGACGCTTGCGTACAAGGCGGTTAACCATCGGCCCTGCATAATCATGTCCTGCACCAGCTGCCATCCAAGTTAGACCAAGAACTGTCATCAGGATGTTTCTGAATTCTTTCTTGGGAGACGCTTGCGTACAAGGCGGTTAACCATCGGCCCTGCATAATCATGTCCTGCACCAGCTGCCATCCAAGTTAGACCAAGAACTGTCATCAGGATGTTTCTGAATTCTTTCTTGGGAGACGCTTGCGTACAAGGCGGTTAACCATCGGCCCTGCATAATCATGTCCTGCACCAGCTGCCATCCAAGTTAGACCAAGAACTGTCATCAGGATGTTTCTGAATTCTTTCTTGGGAGACGCTTGCGTACAAGGCGGTTAACCATCGGCCCTGCATAATCATGTCCTGCACCAGCTGCCATCCAAGTTAGACCAAGAACTGTCATCAGGATGTTTCTGAATTCTTTCTTGGGAGACGCTTGCTTCACTATATGTACAAGGCGGTTAACCATCGGCACTGCATAATCATGTCCTGCACCCCCAAACAAAAATGCATGCTTGCGGCAAGGTTGTCGCAAGGTAGTTACAACCTTGTTACAAGGTTGTACAAGCAATGCAAGCTATTTGCAAGCTAACATTTAGCTTGCGTAAGGTAGTCAGTAATTCTGCAAGCTTCCCGCAAGCATATTTTCATTTTGCAAGCTTAAATAATTGCTGCATGCTTGTGCAAGCTAGCTGTATGCTTGCTGCAAGCTTGCTGCATGCATATCTTCTACTCGCTAGCTTCCCGCAAGCATATTTTCATTTTGCAAGCTTGCTGCATGCTTGCGCAAGCTTGCTGCAAGGTAGTCACAAGCGTGTGGCAAGCTTGCTACAACCTAGTTGCAAGCATGTAAGAAAAGCTTGCAACAAGCTAGTCGCATGGTTGTAAAAAGGTTCCAAATACTAGCTCGAAACTTGGTAGTTACGCGGTTGTCGCAAGGTTGTTACCAGCTATTTAATAAGCTTGCAATTTTTGTTTCTGGGCCTTCCAAGCTAGACCAAGAACTTTTCACTTGCCACTCGTATACAGTAAGATGGAAATGTTCAGTATTTCTTTCGTGTTGCTTGATATTGATAGAACTTCCAAGAAGGTTTTACCACTTGATTTATTAGAAAATCATTCCATGCAGGCCGGGTTGCACAGCAGATTCGTAATTTATTTTTATTATTTACTTGTTGTATAAAAATGTCCTGCACTGATTATACAGACTATATTTTTTTAAATGACATTATTGTTGTATGTTCTGCAAGAGAGGAAGTGACGAATTATAGTTAATTAAGATAGACTGGAAAATGGTGTCAGAAGAAAATGTGTATATATTATATGCATTTGAATTACATTTTATATTTAACAAAACATTTCACTTCTTAAGTATTTTTTTAATGACATAATGGTTTTCAGATATATATTTTTATTCATCTATGAATAGTGCATAACCTTAAGTATTTTTTCTTATATGTGTGTGGTTTAAAAAAATAATAATATTGTGTACTGCAAGTCTGCATGTGTGCGAATATTTGAGTATTTTATTCAAATCTGTGTGGGGTTTTTCTTCAAACTCAATTTTGTACTCAAACTTGTTTGTTTTTGAAAATGTTACTGTTACAGTATATATTTTTTGTTTAAACCTGTGTGTTTTTAAAAAAAAACAGTAATTGTTTTTTTCTTTGTGTTTTTTGGAAAATGTAACTTTGAGATTTATCCTATGAAGATTTTTATCATCACCAGACAGAATGTGTTTGATTATTTATCAGTTTGATTGTGTTATCATACAATTTGGTTTCTATCATCACCAGACCGAATGTGTTTGATTATTTATCAGTTTGATTGTGTTATCATAAATTTGGTTTTTGTAGATCATTGTACTGTTTCCACCTACATTTCACTTCATTCCTCACTTGGTATAAATTGTCGACCTCTCACCCTGATGAAGTCAGAAGACGATATATATAATTACGATAAAACGTTGTTTCCAAAGATAACGTTATTGCCGTTAAAAAACAGTAGCAGTCTGTGGATTGGCCAACGCGTTGGCCTATATTAAGGCCTCTCAACATTTTACTATGCGTAGAATTTTACAAGCAATAAAATAAAACATTAGGATTATAATTTGTTCCACATTTACTAACAAAGAGGTGAAATAGAAGAAAGAGTTTGCATGTAGCTCCAACATTAAAGGGGCAGACCCTGGTTTCAACCCGTGAGAATTAACACTACGTTTAGTTAAAGAGACAGACCCTAGTTTCAACCCGTGAAAATTAACACTACGTTTAGTTAAAGAGACAGACCCTAGTTTCAACCCGTGAAAATTAACACTACGTTTAGTTAAAGAGACAGACCCTGGTTTCAACCCGTGAAAATTAACACTACGTTTAGTTAAAGAGACAGACCCTAGTTTCAACCCGTGAAAATTAACACTACGTTTAGTTAAAGAGACAGACCCTGGTTTCAACCCGTGAAAATTAACACTAAGTTTAGTTAAAGAGACAGACCCTAGTTTCAACCCGTGAAAATTAACACTAAGTTTAGTTAAAGAGACAGACCCTAGTTTCAACCCGTGAAAATTAACACTAAGTTTAGTTAAAGAGACAGACCCTAGTTTCAACCCGTGAAAATTAACACTACGTTTAGTTAAAGAGACAGACCCTGGTTTCAACCCGTGAAAATTAACACTACGTTTAGTTAAAGAGACAGACCCTAGTTTCAACCCGTGAAAATTAACACTACGTTTAGTTAAAGAGACAGACCCTGGTTTCAACCCGTGAAAATTAACACTACGTTTAGTTAAAGAGACAGACCCTAGTTTCAACCCGTGAAAATTAACACTACGTTTAGTTAAAGAGACAGACCCTAGTTTCAACCCGTGAAAATTAACACTACGTTTAGTTAAAGAGACAGACCCTAGTTTCAACCCGTGAAAATTAACACTACGTTTAGTTAAAGAGACAGACCCTAGTTTCAACCAATGAATATTAACACTAAGTTTAGTTAAAGGGACAGACCCTAGTTTCAACCCGTGAAAATTAACACTACGTTTAGTTAAAGGGACAGACCCTGGTTTCAACCAATGAATATTAACACTATGTTTAGTTAAAGGGACAGACCCTAGTTTCAACCCGTGAATATTAACACTATGTTTAGTTAAAGGGACAGACCCTAGTTTCAACCAATGAATATTAACACTAACTTTAGTTAAAGGGACAGACCCTAGTTTCAACCCGTGAATATTAACACTACATTTAGCTAAAGGGACAGACCCTAGTTTCAACCATTAAAATTAACACTATAAATTTAGTTAATCTACGAACCTGTAACACATTTGGATAAAGTTGCAATTGGGTGAAACATGAGTATTTCAAATACCGTCTAAAAATAGACTAAAACTCGACTCCATAACTTTCTTCTCAGATGCACATTCGTTTTCAAAAAAATTACAAATGCATTTTGTGATATTAAAAACACCAGGATGACCAAAAACACTTGGAATGTACGGAAATTGATAATCTAAACAATAAAATCCTAAGTAAAGTATGATTTCAGTTATCAAAAACGGCTCTAATAGTCAAAAATATGCCTTAGTGTTTAAAAACTAGGGTATTTCCCTTTAAGGTTTTGCATTTGGATCCATGTCACCTTAATCAATGAAACTTGAATCCATATATGTGATGTTTATCATGTTTATGTTTCGAGTAAAATAATTTTCAGTTATCACGAGCTTTAGCAAGTGACAATGAAAATTATTTCACGCGGGACATAAACATGGTATGAAATGGTAGTGAGTTTAATATCCTATTTATTACCCATAATCGATCTTAATTTATATCACTCAACTCATTTGATTGATGTTCCTGTAAGTGTAGTGCGCCAATCGATGACGTCAAAATGTTACGTCCCACATGGCGTCCTAGTGGGAAATCCATTTGATATGTACCAAGATATTTTTAACCATATTGGTAATAATGTATTTTATTATTATTTACAACAATGATTATTTGAATGTTACATCACAAATTATGTATTTATTCACCGAATCAAGTTTGTGATAGATGAAACATTTAATAGTGAAGAAATCTTGTTACCGTAGCAACCACATCAGGAGATATAGCTTCTTTAATAGGTTATTTATAATGAATATTTGAAAGCGTTGCAGCGTTCATGATTTATTCCAATCAGGATAGGTAGTTTGTAGAGCGTTTTTATGATCAAATCGATAAAGTAAAACCCACTCCAAAACATTCAGTTTCAACAGGGTATGTATATAAAAGGATTTTAATTATATATATGAAATTATAACAAATGTCTGTCTCAGAATTTGAAAGTGAACCCGATGTGTTAGTGTGTAGTTTTGAAATTGTTTCTAACATTGAAAGATGTTTGAAATTTAAATCATATTTTTTTTATGTCTGTTGAATATTTATTAATTCAAACTATGCAATTTAAAATTGCACAATGATTTTGAAGGCATAAAATATCATAGCAGCTGTTAAGTAATTGTATGTATAATGCATAAAAAAAACACCCAAGAGAAATGTCGACAGATGTTTTTTTTAGAGAAACTGTCATGGCCCGTAATCAAAGATGATAATTAATAACCAAACTTGATGAGTATAATCCATACAAGAAAAAAAATACAAAAACAGAAGAAGAAAAAATGGCAGATGTTTTTATAGAGTTTGAAAAAAATGTCTTAAATGTTTGACCGAAATTTTCAACCACAATCAAAGTTGATATTTATTAACCAAATTTGATGCCTATAATTCACACACAAAAAAGAAATGGTAGATGTTTTTATGGAATTTGAAAATGTTTGTTAGAAAATGGTTTAACCTGCAATCAAAGTTGATAGGTACAGTATCAACCAAACCAGATGCATGCATCCTTTTAGCCAAGAGAAGAAAAGCAAGCAAGTGCTAGTCAGAGTTAGCCCCACTAGCCCTGGTTCCACTAGCCCTGGTTCCACTAGCCCTGGTTCCACTAGCCCCAGATTGTCAGTCATATTGGCTGTTACTGCCACCGGTTGTCATCCCCATTATAAACAAACTAAATCAAATAAGTAATTACAAAAATGAATATAGTTAAATAAATGTTTTATTCGATAGTGTTTATGGTAATAGCACTGTAATAGCACTTAAATTAATACATATAAAACATGACATTTTAAAACCATACAAACAATGCAACATACGTCATAGCACTGACACATTTAGCAACTGATTGTTCAACACTTCCTATCCATCAGATGACCAATGGCACTGAGGTAGGAGTCTAGAGTCCGTTCTGTTGTAATGTAGGCTGCAGCGGTTTCTGGTTGTAGCAACTTCACCTTCTCCTGCTCATAAATAACCTGAATAGGACCTGACTCTTCACGAGCCCTCTTACGCATGTTAGCTTTTAACCTACGAGCTTCAATGTCACCAACATTGGGAGCGTGATTGTGTTCGTACTGTTGTTTGACAACTAACCCCTCAGATACTACAATAAACACATTGCATTTCAAATTCTTAGTCTCGCTACATCTCCATTTCATGGCCGCCTTTACTTGTGCGTTCTTATGGAAGACATAGTAATCCAAAATTGCTACTTTATTGCCTCTGGCACCCTCTACAAAGGTTACCTCCGCCATAACGCGCAGCGAGCATTTATCTGTATAGTCACATTTGCAACATTCATATATAGAGGTCCCTACTAATTATGTATTGACAGTAATAGTGATATTAAAACAACACATGTTTATAGATAAAGGAATTGTACGAAGAGGATTAACACACAGCGAGCATATTAAAACAACACATGTTTATAGATAAAGGAATTGTACTCCACGTTTTCAATTGAGGCATTAAAAGGGTATATCATCTATTGTGTCTACCTAATCAGTAAAACAAGACATGTTTATTTATTAATACACAATGTAGTTTATATGTACAGGGGAGTAGTCTGAAGAAATGGAACATCCATGGCAGCCATTAATTGGCCATTTTTCAGGGCTAGTGGTACCAGGGCTAGTGAAATCAGGGATAGTGGGATGATGCCGCTAGTCAGCATGTTTTTGCATTTATTTTAAATAAATATTTTGTTTTTTAATACATTTTGGTGTAAAAGCCATGAACTGTGATAATAAGAATCACTTCTGAAACGTAATAAGGGATGTCCTTGAAAGGTTTCAGCTTAAAGTTAGTTTATATTTTCTTCTAAAATTCTCATTTAGATTAAATTTAGCTTAATTGTAAATTCTATAGTCTGCATAAAATTTCAGTATATGTTTTATGTACACAGATTTAAAAAATGTATAATTTAAAAACAAATTAGGTTTTTGTTTTGTCTAATGATCAACCCACAAATACATGTTGACACCATTTTGAATATTCCATTGTAATTTCCCATACACGCATTCAAGAATAAAGTCAGACGTAGATTAGCTCTGTAGGCTTTGATGTACATGCATGTTGCTTCCGTTAGACTGGTTCCCAGTGTCCTCCTCCACTAGACTGGTTCCCAGTGTCCTCCTCCGTTAGACTGGTTCCCAGCATCCTCCTCTGTTAGACTGCATGGTTCCCAGTGTCCTTCTCCGTTAGACTGGTTCACAGCGTCCTCCTCCGTTAGCCTGGTTCACAGCGTCCTCCTCCGTTAGACTGGTTCACAGCGTCCTTCTCCGTTAGACTGGTTCACAGTGGCATAGGTTTTGTTTTCAAGGTTATAGCTTTAGGTTGCAATTGCTTTACACAGATTGCAGAAATCCAGTGATCTGTTTTGTATGTAGTATGTTCAGCTGTCTGAATTACCGGTGATACTGTCTAGCAAATCCAACATGCACATACATTATTCACCTGGCATGTTTTGAAGTCCACTGCCAGTTCCAAATTGAGTATTTAGATGCGTAAAATGGTTATTATTATACAAGGAACGAAGGAAATGTTTTATTTAACGACACACTCAACACATTTTATTTACGGTTATATGGCTTCAGACATATGGTTAAAGACCACACAGATGTTGAGAGAGGAAACCCGCTGTCACCATTCCATGAGCTACTCTTTTTTTTATTAACAGAAAGGGATCTTTTATATGCACCATTCCACAGACAGGATAGTATATACCACAGCCTTTGTTACACCAGTTGTGGAGCACTGGCTGGAACGAGAAATAGCCCAATGGGGCCACTTATGGGGATCGATCCGAGATTGATCGCGCATCAGGCGATCGCCCTACCACTGGGCTACATCCCGCCTGGTTATTATTATAGAGTTCCATACAGCATGCAGTCCTATTCCTTATTTTCCACTCATCCTCTGGTATATGGGACCAAGCTAGCCCATGAAAGAAAGCTACATGTGTATGTAAGAAAGTTTTTATCTCACGTGGGATATCACATGCTTATATGCTTAACATGATGTCATAGGTAATATGATATCATATTAATGTGAGATAGTGACGTGAGGTCATCAGACAATTTTAAATCAATATTTTATATATCAATATATAAAACCTTTGTTATTAAAATATTAAAAGGTATGAACCAAAACATTATTCGCAAACTGAATCGGCGAAGCAGTTCTCACAGAAGTTTGCGGATGATTTTTTGTTCATACCCAGATGAATGTAAAAGAAATAACAGACAATCCTTATAATTAAATTTGAATCATACTTGCTAAATAACACTAAAACTTCATACTTTATTTTGAATTATTTTTGGTCCATAAACAATAATGCTCAATAAGATAACTTGCCCATATAAAATGACGTCATCAGATATGACGTTCCCTGATGATGTAATTTTTAAATTCATTGAGAAATGAATAAACTCCCATTGCTATGTTTGAACCAATGGGATGACGTTATGTTGCAATGGATGTAATGGAAATTTAATTATATTTTATTTTGTATTTTAACACATGGCCAATCGGTCTACAGGCTGGTAGGTACTGGGTTCGTATCCCAGTCGAGGCATGGGATTTTTAATCCAGATACCGACTCCAAACTCTGAGTGAGTGCTCCGCAAGGCTCAATGGGTAGGTGTAAACCACTTGCACCGACCAGTGATCCATAACTGGTTCAACAAAGGCCATGGTTTGTGCTATCCTGCCTGTGGGAAGCGCAAATAAAAGATCCCTTGCTGCTAATCGGAAGAGTAGCCCATGTAGTGGCGACAGCGGGTTTCCTCTCAAAATCAGTGTGGTCCTTAACCATATGTCTGACGCCATATAACTGTAAATAAAATGTGTCGAGTGCGTCGTTAATTAAAACATTTCTTTTTTTTCTTTTTTTTAACACATGGCCATTGAGGGTGGACCAAGGCAGATAAATAAAAATTACCGTGGCTATATGGAAAATGTAAAGGAAAATATTTAGGGTGCCAAGGCAAGGGTAGGGGCACCATGGCCATTGAGGGTGGACCAAGGCAGATGAGGAGGACTGTAAAAAAAAAACCCACCTAAATATACTCACATCTTTTCTTTGCAATCCATTAAATAAAGCTGTATCGCGGTATCAGTTGTGGAACTTTGGTCTGACCAGAGACCAATGTTTTGTTTTTGTTTGACATAATACAAAATATGAATATGTATCTAGTCGTACACTGAAGTTAGCAAACATTTTCACTCTTATATACTACTAGCTGTTATATATATTTGGTTTCGACAAATACATGTACTGTTAAATTATTTTATTTATTACATTGTCGTTTTTAAGACAAAGAAATTCATTGCCCTGTGATCAGTCTGTCATATATATATATATATATATATATATACAGAAGAACAAATAGTATTGTCTGTTGTTGTTCCACCACCAACCCCCCAACCCCCACTCTGTTCATAGCGTATACTGAACTACAAACTACAAACGGTAAGTCTTAATTTGGCAAAAAGCCAAACAAAATGGCTCTGATATCTTCACACACAGGATCATTTTAACACACACAAAAACTGATAGGATTCGATCAAAGTAATTTAAAATAAATTCACCAGACTCGGTGGCGTCGTGGTTAGGCCATCGGTCTACAGGCTGGTAGGTATTTGGTTCAGATCCCAGTCGAAGCATGGGATTTTTAATCCAGATACTGACTCCAAGCTCTGAGTGAGTGCTCCACAAGGCTCAATGGGGAGGTGTAAAAACCACTTGCACCGACCAGTGATCCATAACTGGTTCAACAAAGGCCATGGTTTGTGCTATCCTGCCTGTGGGAATGGAAATTATTAATTTATATCTTGTTTGTCTGCTTTTTTTTTTTTCTCCCAGTACAAAATGTTATTGGGTGGTGGTCTGTGGGTATACAGGTAAAACTTGTGTTTACTCTTGCAGTTCTTAGCCTGGATTGTTGTTAACCTGAGTATTCGTTTCTCTTTGTTCATCTGTCTGCTTGTTAAGCCTGGTTTTACAAAATACCTGTAAATATAATTATATTTTTAGTCAAATTATGAATGTACAAATTTATATTTTGTCCCCAATGTTATATATTTAATGATATACACACACAGATATATGTTTATGTATTATTCTTTGTTGACTGCCTTGTTTGGTTTTGTTGGTTTTTTCACTTTACTTGTTTGATTCCATTGCTGATTATTTTTAGTATTTAATAATAATTATAATTGTTTATTTTGCCATATAAACATCCTAAGCTAGCTAAGTGTAAGTGTAAATTTGTTTAATGCATTTAATGAGATAAATATTGTGTGTTTTTTGTGGTTGGTTTGTTTGTTTGTTTGTTTTTGTGGGGGGGTTTTCACTAATTTAAAAGTGGTTTTCTAATTCATCAGTTGCCCACTTTGTTTGTACAAAGTTATCTTGTCAAAACATGTGCTATTTCACTTTACGAGCTGATCACAATTATCTATGTTTTTCACAGTGGTGCAAGGTGAACTATTTTCACTAAACCCCTTCCCAAGAAGCATCCATCCAAAATGTTGATTTTTTTTTTAGGGATTTTTGTTTTGTTTTGTTTGTTTGTTAAAGTGTATGCTTGCATTAACCCCATCTCCTCTGTCATTAACCCTGTCACTTCTATCATTAACCCCTTCACTTCTATCATTAACCCCATCACTTCTATCATTAACCCCTTCACTTCTATCATTAACCCCTTCACCTGTATCATTAACCCCATCACTTCTATCATTAACCCCATCGCTTCTATCTTTAACCCTGTCACTTATATTATTAACCCCGTCACTTCTATCATTAACCCCGTCACCTCTAGCATTAACCCCGTCGCTTTTATCATTAACCCCGTCGCCTCTAGCATTAACCCCTTCGCCTCTAGCATTAACCCCGTCACCTCTAGCATTAACCCCGTCGCCTGTATCATTAACCCCGTCGCCTCTAGCATTAACCCCATCACCTCTGGTGTATGGTTTGCACACTCGTGAATATCTTGGTAATTGTGACCAGTTCTAGCTGATTTTGTTTGTAATATAATTTGTTATGTTTAAGATTTTCGCATCCGATTGCTAGTTCCAGCTGTGCTATGTACACAAATGGTCGCTATATACTGCAGCACTAATTGAACAGAGCACTGGTCAGAGTAGTCGCTGATTTATATTTTACCAGCTTATTTGGGCCCATGTCTTTAGACAACAGATTGACACATTTTAAACGGACATATTAGGTGTTAACAACTGATGTTTAAAAAGTATTTTATAGTGGAGCCGTATTTAAACAACTGAATGCTTTCAGCAATTAGAGCTATTTTACCATGACATTTCTATGTCAAGAAAAATGTAACGAAAGCTATTTTACCATCTTCCCATAAAAAAATGTAACTGCATGTATATGGTAATGCTGTTTTACTATCTCCTGTAAAACATGTAATACTGTTTTACTATCTCCTGTAAAATAAGTAACTAATACTGTTTTACTATCTCCTGTAAAATAAGTAACTAATACTGTTTTACAATCTCCTGTAAAATAAGTAATTAATACTGTTTTACTATCTCCTGTAAAACATGTAACTAATACTGTTTTACCATCTCCTGTAAAATAAATAATTAATACTGTTTTACTATCTCCTGTAAAACATGTAACTAATACTGTTTTACCATCTCCTGTAAAATAAGTAATTAATACTGTTTTACTATCTCCTGTAAAACATGTAACTAATATCGTTTTACTATCTCCTGTAAAACATGTAACTAATACTTGTACCATCTTCCTATGTACAATAAGCAACTAATACTGTTTTACCATCTCTGTAAAATAAGTAACTATAGTAATACTTGTACCATCTTCCTATGTACAATAAGCAACTAATACTGTTTTATCATCTCCTGTAAAATAAGTAACTAATACTGTTTTACTATCTTCCCAGTAAAACATGTAGCTGCATGTAATACAGTTACACCATCTTCCTATGTAAAAAAAATTAAAAAAAAGAGGAGAAGACTAACTGGTTTTGTTTCATGTCATCCATATATCCTATCACTGTAAATCTTGGTTAAAGCACTGTTAATTGTATTTGATTCTTTGTGTAGGTTTGTCACAGTACATTCCATTGAATGCATACTCAGGACACTTTGAACAACAGGTAGAAGATAACAGAATCAGTTTGATTGTTGTATTAGGAGTATGTCTAGCTCTCTGAGCTCTGTTTTTTCCGTGTACACCGTTTTTGGAGGGGCTACCAAGAGTTGCAGTACTTGTTTAGAACCAATGCTAATGATAACCGTAGAATCAATTTTTTTTTAATGTGTCTTGTTTTCAGTTTTTCTCACCAAAAACTACTCACACAGAGAAATGGCTCTATAGTTGGGTCACTACCATTGTAGAGTTGTAGTTGAGTCACTACCATTGTAGAGTTGTAGTTGAGTCACTACCATCACAGAGTTGTAATTGAGTCACTACCATTGTAGAGTTGTAGTTGAGTCACTACCGTTGTAGAGTTGTAGTCGAGTCACTACTATTGTAGATTGTAGTCGAGTCACTACCATTGTAGAGTTGTAGTTGAGTCACTACCATCGCAGTTGTAATTGAGTCACTACTGTTGTAGTCGAGTCACTACCGTTGTAGAGGTGTAGTTGAGTCACTACCGTTGGAGAGTTGTAGTTGAGTCACTACAGTTGTAGAGTTGTAGTTGAGTCACTACCGTTGTAGTTGAGTCACTACCGTTGTAGAGTTGTAGTTGAGTCACTACCGTTGTAGAGTGGTTCGCTACAAGATGTTAATTCATTCTCGACTTCCATCACCAGAGTTTCATTCCATTACTTACTTACATGTAAACAAAAATACATGTCAAAACCCTGGGTTTATTTACACTATTTAATTGTAGACTCAGATGGAACTTTATTTTTGTAGGATACTGAAAGCTTGATATATATATCTGACCCCAAATATATACATGTATGTGATACATAAGGTCTGGACATTTTTTAATTCTATGTTTTAAAGGCATGCCAACATGAATTTTCCCCAAGATAGAATGAAAATAAATTTGAAAAAAGTGCCTTTTTTTTTTTTTCTCTTTTTTTTTTGCCACCGATACCATCAATTTATCAACTGTACATGCAGGTATCCAATAAGATGTTTAACAAGTTTGCATTCTTTGAAGACTGATTTCACTACTGAAAGCAGTGATGTATACCTGTATAAAAAACAAGTCATATGTTATTTTACACGAGGGTTGAACAAATTTATACTCCCTATCTTACGTGCTTTTGCAATTTCCTGGCTTTCTTATTTTATTTTTATTCCGATTCCCGACATTGTTTTGTGTTAGAATTAATTAGCCAGTAAAACATAGAATTAAAATGTCTGGCCTAAGATTTCATTTGGTTTGTTTTGTTTACTGTAACAAATCCTTTACACACAAATATATACACACTTGTATGTCAGAAGCTTGTAAATGAGTGTGTTGTAAATGTCTTTACCATTTTCAATAATCTCGAAATAGGGTTTTTAAACAAAATGATTTATGGTAGCATAATCTGAAATGTTTTTGTATTGACATCTTTTAAAAAGATGTTTGTGCTTCCTGAACAGTTCTGTTATAGTATTCCACATAGCAGAAGAAATTAGGCCTTTTGTAGAAGTGTTCTGGCTTCCTGGGCGGTTTGTTATAGTATTCCACATAGCAGAAGAAATTGGGCCTTTTTGTAGAAGTGTTCTGGCTCGTCAGTAAACTTTCCCCATCTCATTCTAGACCGGGCCTGATGTTGAAAGAGTCATGCTGGACGCGATCTGGCTCAGTAGGTAGAGTGCTCATCTGAAGTGCTTTGGTCGTAGGATCATAGGACCTCTCCCCCCCCCCCCCCCCCCCCCCCCATCCCAGAACTCTTCTACAGAAGACCATCTTGTTTTGAGTGTCTGGCTAGCAGGTTGTTTTGTTACTACGTGACTTTGTGAATGGGGTGCTGCTTTGACGATGGTGTGTGTTTTGTTACTATGTGACTTTGTGAATGGCGTGCTGCTTTGACGATGGTGTGTGTTTTGATTTCTGTGTGTCAGGCAGGAGAATGGGCCGCGCGCGCGTGCAGGAGAAACTGGCTTCTTCGTCTGTTGACGATTTTTTTCATGATTAAACAGTGCTTTACATGACGGCTTTCTTGTTTTTCTTACACTTTAATTGATTACTTTTCTTGCTTTTAATCCAATTAAGGTTCAAGCACGCTGTCCTGGGCACATACATGTAACTCAGCTATCAGGGCTGTCTGTCCAGGACAGTGAGTTAGTGGTTAGTGAGAGAGAAGAGGGTGTAGTGGTCTTACACCTACCTGTTAAATTTTGCTCTGGGTGGGAGCCGGTACCAGGCTGCGAACCCAGTACCTACCAGCCTTATATCCGATGGCTTAACCATGACATCACCGAGGCCGGTGACAGAATAAAACTGATCCTGGAGACAAATCAATATATTCACCGATTTTCCATCACAATTCATTTCCACTTATTTTCGTGCTTATATCCAATTGAGGTTCAAGCATGCTGTCCTGGGCACACAGCTGAGCTATCTAGGCTGTCTGTCAAGGACAGTGGGTTAGTGGTTAGTGAGAGAGAAGAGGGTGTAGTGACCTCACACATACCCACTGAGCCCTTGAGAACTCGCTCTGGCTTCGAGCCGGTACCAGGCTACGAACCCTGTACCTACCAGCCTGTAGTCCGATAGATTAACCACTGCACCACAGAGGCCCCGTTTTCCATCACAGTCTGTTACTCTAATCAATTGGTCTTGTAATGGCATTCCCCCGATTTTAAAACACATGCAGACTTTATGTACATACGGCTTATGGCTTATTTGTACTTATCTGTGCGACATCATGCTTCATTAGCGATATTAGTCTATTAGCCAGACCTGGAACTTTTTGGTTTGACTACCAAATCGAGGGACTAAAAGCCGCTGATTTTCAGTTATATATATATATATATACTACTCAAAAGAATTTAAGGGTCAAAAATTTATAACCAAATAAGTTTCAGAGTGTATTAGATTGATGATGTAAACTACACCAAATTTTTTATTTATTGTTCCATATTTACAAAAAACCACAAATAAACGTCACTGTACACAAGAAAGTCACATGACATGCTGTCAAAGTTGAAGGTTGTCAAACATGGATTTTACACATTAGAACATTCGTTTAATAGTGTGTGAATCCACCCCTGGCGCGAATACACTCGACACATCGTTGCCTCATGCTGTTGATCAGACGTCTGAAGAACTCTTGGGGAATGGCCTGCCACTCTGCCATAAGAAGTTGACCCAGATCATGAAGGTTGGCTGGAGGGGCATGGTTATCCCGAACTCTCCTGCCTAATTCGTCCCAGGCGTGCTCTATTGGGGCCAAGTCAGGCAAATATACTGGCCAATCCATCCTGGCGATACCTTGTTGTCTGAGAAAGTCCGTTACCACCCTGGCGCGGTGGGGTCTGGCATTGTCATCCTGCAGATGGTCCTGTGGTGGATAGAGGTGCCGCCCCACACCATGACGCTGCCACCACCGAACCAGTGACGTTGTCTAACGTTAACGTCAGCGAAGCGCTCCCCAGGACGTCTTTAGACACGAACCCGACCGTCGTTGAACTGGAGACTAAACCTGGACTCATCAGTGAACATCACTTGACCCCACTGAACACGTTGCCACCGCAGATGAAGCGTGCACCAGTGACGTCTGGCCATTCTGTGACGTGGTAGGAGTGGTGGTCGAACAGCCTGGCGACGGCAGCGTAGATTATTGGCTCTCAGACGATTGCGTATGGTTTAATCAGACACTCGAGTTCCAGTCGCAGTCCGCAGATTGTCACGTAATCGGCGTGCAGTGGTTGTGCGTTGACGTAGAGCCATATTGGTGATGTAGCGGTCCTCTCTATTTGTAGTGCTTAGGGGTCTTCCCGAACGTGGACGATTTCGAACAGAATTCGTTGCTTGGTATCGTTGCCACAGTCGGCCAACGACACTCTGACTGACACCAAGTCTCAGAGCAACATTTCTTTGCGTATTGCCATCCTGAAGCCAAGCAATAGCCCTTCCTCGATCTTCGATAGTCAGTTGAAGTCGTACCATTATCGAATTTGGAGTGTGCACCATACACGAACGCAAGCTCCAATTATACAGAAATTCAGCATTGGGAACATGGAATACACGTGCAAAGCGTGCAAATGAAGCGCTTTGTGAAAAAGCAAGTTATGGGCACTTAGCAGACCTTTCGCTTTCGCCCTAATTTACGTGCAAATGTAAGCATGTTTTCGCCATTAGAACTAGTCGACAGTGTCAATGACAGTGGCTTTTAATTCATTTATGGGTTGCTTAGACCCACTTTCGTCAAAATGGAACAATACCATGCGTGACATTATGGTCTAGCTAATATAATTGACATTCAGAAAATAATGTCGAAAATATCGTCTGACCCTTAAATTCTTTTGAGTAGTATATATATATATATATATATATATATATATATATATATATATATATATATATATACCACAGCACTAGCCGGAACTGACCACGGCATTTAGTATGCTTGACATTTTGTCGTGACCAGCTCGTTGAGATGTTTTCAAACTACTTGTAAATCCAATGGTCTTCAAACGGCCATGCCCTTATGTTGTATTTTCAATGTCTACACATGGTCGATTTTTACAATATTCCTTATCAATGTGATACTAAATTATCTCAGTTTTAGAATGCCCTACATTCTCAGACGGAATTAGGCTTTTTCAAATTCACTTTCGTCGTCTAGAATATTGATCAAAAATATGAAGTTCTTTCCCTGAAGAAAAGAGATAAACAGTTGGCCCTTGATGAGATGGGGGGGAAAAAAGAGTAACAGTTGGCCCTTGATGAGATGGGGGGAAAAAGAGAAACAGTTGGCCCTTGAGATGGGGGGAAAAAGAGAAACAGTTGGCCCTTGATATGGGGACAAAAAGAGAAACAGTTGGCCCTTGAGATGGGGGGAAAAAGAGAAACAGTTGGCCCCTGATGAGATGGGGGAAAGAGAGAAACAGTTGGCCCTTGAGATGGGGGGAAAAAGAGAAACAGTTGGCTCTTGATGAGATGGGGGGAAAAGAGAAACAGTTGGCCCTTGATGAGATGGGGGGGGGGGGGAGAGAAACAGTTGGGGGAAAAGAGAAACAGTTGGCCCTTGATGAGGGGGGGGGGGGGAAAGAGAAACAGTTGGCCCTTGATGAGATGGGGAAAAAAGAGAAACAGTTGGCCCTTGTGAGATGGAGGGGAAAAAGAGAAACAGTTGGCCCTTGATGAGATGGGGGGTGGGGGGGGGGGGAGGGAGAGAAACAGTTGGCCCTTGATGAGATGGGGGAAAAAAGAACAATATTCCTAAATTGTACATTTTTATTTCACTTTTGCTTTTGAAACAATTTGATTTTTTCATATCAAATATCTGTACATAGCACGTTTTTATATATATAAACACATTTAAAAGTGAAAGAAAATGTTTTAAACACTAACATAATAACATATATTGCACTCTCATCCACATACTATACCCTTAACCACTACTTGTGCTGTTTGTAAGAAATAAAAGAGAAATTATAGAGTGAAGGAGTTAACATTATTAGTCCCCTGCCACTCCAACCGCAGGGGACTACAGGTTTCATCTCTGTCCTGTCTGTCTGTCTGTACCTGTCCAACGTTTTCCAGATGTGGGTTTTTTTGCAGAAGGCTTTGAGATATTGAGCTGAACTTTTGTGTACAGCTTTACAACGTACTGTTACAGATCAAGTTTGACTTTCATAGCAATTTACCCATCTCTGACAGAGTTATGACCCTTGAACTTAGGAGATATGTAAAAAAAAAATCCAGACTTTTGTTTTGCAATACCTGAAAATATTGAGGTGGAATTTTGTATTAGCAGCAAAGGATCTTTTATATGCACCATCCCATTGCTAGGATAGTACATACCACGGCCTTTGTTACACCAGTTGTGGAACACTGGTAGGAACGAGAAATAGCCCTGACGGGGATCGATCCCAAACCGACCCGTGTATCAGTGAACACTTTACCACTGGGCTACATCCTCCCCCCCCCCCCCCCCGAAAAGCAGAGTTTTAACATGTAAAGGGTTAACAGTAACTAGAAGGTAACTAGAAGTAAAAAGATAAATTTGAAGATACAAATACAAGTAAATACAATAAGTACCTCCTAAGAATTTGAAGATACAATATACATGTAGTAAAGTTACGTTGTAATAAGTACCTCCTAGTGACGGATCTATAGACGTGCAGATACAATATACATGTAGTAAAGTTACGTTGTAATTAGTACCTCCTAGTGACGGATCTATAGAGGTGCAGATACAATATACATGTAGTAAAGTTACGTTGTAATAAGTACCTCCTAGTGACGGATCTATAGAGGTGCAGATACAATATACATGTAGTAAAGTTACGTTGTAATAAGTACCTCCTAGTGACGGATCTATAGAGGTGCAGATACAATATACATGTAGTAAAGTTACGTTGTAATAAGTACCTCCTAGTGACGGATCTATAGAGGTGCAGATACAATATACATGTAGTAAAGTTACGTTGTAATAAGTACCTCCTAGTGACGGATCTATAGAGGTGCAGATACAATATACATGTAGTAAAGTTACGTTGTAATAAGTACCTCCTAGTGACGGATCTATAGAGGTGCAGATACAATATACATGTAGTAAAGTTACGTTGTAATAAGTACCTCCTAGTGACGGATCTATAGACGTGCAGATACAATATACATGTAGTAAAGTTACGTTGTAATAAGTACCTCCTAGTGACGGATCTATAGAGGTGCAGATACAATATACATGTAGTAAAGTTACGTTGTAATAAGTACCTCCTAGTGACGGATCTATAGAGGTGCAGATACAATATACATGTAGTAAAGTTACGTTGTAATAAGTACCTCCTAGTGACGGATCTATAGACGTGCAGATACAATATACATGTAGTAAAGTTACGTTGTAATAAGTACCTCCTAGTGACGGATCTATAGAGGTGCAGATACAATATACATGTAGTAAAGTTACGTTGTAATAAGTACCTCCTAGTGACGGATCTATAGAGTTGTGCAGATAGATAATATACATGTAGTAAAGTTACGTTGTAATAAGTACCTCCTAGTGACGGATCTATAGACATGTGCAGATACAATATACATGTAGTAAAGTTACGTTGTAATAAGTACCTCCTAGTGACGGATCTATAGACGTGCAGATACAATATACATGTAGTAAAGTTACGTTGTAATAAGTACCTCCTAGTGACGGATCTATAGACGTGCAGATACAATATACATGTAGTAAAGTTACGTTGTAATAAGTACCTCCTAGTGACGGATCTATAGAGGTGCAGATACAATATACATGTAGTAAAGTTACGTTGTAATAAGTACCTCCTAGTGACGGATCTATAGACGTGCAGATACAATATACATGTAGTAAAGTTACGTTGTAATAAGTACCTCCTAGTGACGGATCTATAGACGTGCAGATACAATATACATGTAGTAAAGTTACGTTGTAATTAGTACCTCCTAGTGACGGATCTATAGAGGTGCAGATACAATATACATGTAGTAAAGTTACGTTGTAATAAGTACCTCCTAGTGACGGATCTATAGAGGTGCAGATACAATATACATGTAGTAAAGTTACGTTGTAATAAGTACCTCCTAGTGACGGATCTATAGAGGTGCAGATACAATATACATGTAGTAAAGTTACGTTGTAATAAGTACCTCCTAGTGACGGATCTATAGAGGTGCAGATACAATATACATGTAGTAAAGTTACGTTGTAATAAGTACCTCCTAGTGACGGATCTATAGAGGTGCAGATACAATATACATGTAGTAAAGTTACGTTGTAATAAGTACCTCCTAGTGACGGATCTATAGAGGTGCAGATACAATATACATGTAGTAAAGTTACGTTGTAATAAGTACCTCCTAGTGACGGATCTATAGAGGTGCAGATACAATATACATGTAGTAAAGTTACGTTGTAATAAGTACCTCCTAGTGACGGAGACGTGCAGATACAATATACATGTAGTAAAGTTACGTTGTAATAAGTACCTCCTAGTGACGGATCTATAGACGTGCAGATACAATATACATGTAGTAAAGTTACGTTGTAATTAGTACCTCCTAGTGACGGATCTATAGACGTGCAGATACAATATACATGTAGTAAAGTTACGTTGTAATAAGTACCTCCTAGTGACGGATCTATAGAGGTGCAGATACAATATACATGTAGTAAAGTTACGTTGTAATAAGTACCTCCTAGTGACGGATCTATAGAGGTGCAGATACAATATACATGTAGTAAAGTTACGTTGTAATAAGTACCTCCTAGTGACGGATCTATAGAGGTGCAGATACAATATACATGTAGTAAAGTTACGTTGTAATTAGTACCTCCTAGTGACGGATCTATAGACGTGCAGATACAATATACATGTAGTAAAGTTACGTTGTAATAAGTACCTCCTAGTGACGGATCTATAGACGTGCAGATACAATATACATGTAGTAAAGTTACGTTGTAATAAGTACCTCCTAGTGACGGATCTATAGAGGTGCAGATACAATATACATGTAGTAAAGTTACGTTGTAATAAGTACCTCCTAGTGACGGATCTATAGAGGTGCAGATACAATATACATGTAGTAAAGTTACGTTGTAATAAGTACCTCCTAGTGACGGATCTATAGAGGTGCAGATACAATATACATGTAGTAAAGTTACGTTGTAATAAGTACCTCCTAGTGACGGATCTATAGACGTGCAGATACAATATACATGTAGTAAAGTTACGTTGTAATTAGTACCTCCTAGTGACGGATCTATGGATGCCCCTAAAAATTGCGACAGTTATATTTTTATTGTATTTTTTCATTTTTTACATTGGACAATCCGAGAAATCCCTCTGGGAACGTTTGTAGCTTTAGGCCATATTTCCTTGGAGCCCCCCCCCCCCCCCCCCCCCTCCAAAAAAAAGAGGATTTTCTGGATCCGCCAATGACCTCTGTAATTTACAATGTGTATTTACTGAACACCAAAAGAATCGCAAATATAATTTTCAGCAGTAAATGTGTTTTGTTTTTAAACAAGAGATCAACACGTTGAGATTCAGCAGAATTACCGGTTGACAATTAGCCATTCATCATTTCACACAATCGAGCGACTGTAACCAAGTACGCCTGTTGTAACTACAAACGATAACCCCGAGCTGCACTGACTGTGGTGTTCAGCAGATATAAAAATAATATAATTATGTGAAATAAAACCGTACAATAACAAGATTAAATTTTGTGTTTAAAAACAATTAATTTGGTAAGTTGTATAAAAAATATGGATTTTTCGAAGCTGCCTGCGTCTATTTAACATTCGAGGAATGATACATGATCCACAGATCGACATAAAAATGTTATATCGTGTGATTAACAATTCTTCTTCGTGTGATAACATCGACATAAGAATGTTACATCGTGTGATTAACAATTCTTCTTCGTGTGATAACATCGACATAAAAATGTTACATCGTGTGATTAACAATTCTTCTTCGTGTGATAACATCGACATAAAAATGTTATATTGTGTGATTAACAATTCTTCTTCGTGTGATAAGATCGACAATAAAAATGTTACATCGTGTATTTAACAATTATTCTTCATGTGATAAGATCGACAATAAAAATTAAATAATACAAAATAGCATAAACCTTTGAATAATGGCCTGCCCTGATTGGAGGCTGGGACTCTGAGCATCGTGAAAAAAACATGGAAGCCTTTGTAGGTTTTTATTCACGGATTTACGGTATGTCACAGTCAACACGTAATAAAAATTGAAGGTAAGGAATATTTAACGACACCATGGGTGTCAATCGGTGGGGGACGTGTCCCCCCCCCCCCCCCCCCACTTTTTTGTTTAGCACACACACACAATGTACACACACACACACAAGCACTAACACGTACCCCCAACACACACACTTTTAAAGCCGGATTGACGCCCATGAACGACACCCCAGTACATTCTAAACTACAGCTATTTGATTCCTTGTAACACTTGGTCTATACAGAAAGAAGAAAGGAGAGGAATATTTGTTAAACGACACCCCAGCACATTTTATCCTACAGGTATTTGGTGTCAAACACCACGTATATTTTGGCCGTTTAGCTACCTGCTAATTAAAATACTGGAAATCAAGAAATGTTAGCGAGCATAAAATTTTGGCGAGTGTAAAGAGGCCATACAAGATGCTAATATTTCATAAGACTAAAATTAAAGAGTCGTACAACAAACTCACGAAAAACTTTTATAAGATTCTTTTGTCAAGTATTAAACTGAAGATACAACAATCTGAAATCAGTTAAAACCGATTTCCTGCCCTAAATTTGCATAAATGGAAGGTTTTCGAAGCTGAACTAGTACAGCGCCATAACTTAGTCAGTAGCGAAAAGGTTAACATCTCACAAAACATGAACTCAAGCACAGGTAATCATTGCTTGTCTGTGAACTTTAAGTTTTCAAACTATATTACATACCTATTCAATCTTACTATAGTGATAAAGACATTTTCAAACCGTGTGATAAATATATTTTGTATCGCATATGTGAGATATGGACCGGAACTTTTAAATGGGGAATTCCCTTTTTACTTTTACTTTTACTGCAGTTAGCGTCTTTTATTTACTGATGTCATATATGATTTACAAATTACATCACATCGTATTTGAAACATTACACAAGACTACAGCAGAGTATGATTCTTAACGTTAAGTAAATCCATGAAAGGAGTATTAATCATTGATATAAGAAAGTGTTGTTATGACGTTAAATTAAAAAACGTTTTTTTTTTGTAAAACATAAAAGAAGGTATGTAATAAATACAGAACTTCACATACATTGTTTTCACTTCTTATTTATTACACTCGTTTATTTTAAGAAAGAACATACTACTCGACCGCTACGTGGTCTCGTGGTAAATATTCTTGTGCAAAATAAATGTGCAATAAATAGGAATCGAAAACAACGTATGTGAAGTTCTGTATACATGTATGTATTGCACACTGCAAAAACAATTCCATGCATGCTTAAATGAAAATTCCCTGATCACAAAACAAATTCTTCGATCCAGATTGACAAATCAACAATGTTCAAATACACTGAAAGCCGAACTGACAAAGTGATCATTGTGTGTTAATGTTTGTGGTACCCAAGTCAAAACACTGTATGCACAACACCGGTGAAAATTGTCTGAAATTCCTGCCTGCCATTTCGTCCGGCTATCTACAAAGTCTGCTGGATCAAATCTGACATGTGTTGTTATTAAAAATTAAATAAATAAACAAAAAGTCAACGTACAACGTTAAAAAATGAATTATGAAAAGTAACTTGTTTATAGTATGGTAACACATGGTACATATGACCTCTTATTAGCCACATGCTTAAAACTATCTTGGTACATATCAAAGTGATACGTCCCAACACTTCGATGTCATCGACTGGTGCACTACAACCTTAAAGGACCATCATCCAATCGAGTTGAGTGATATGATATAACTTAAGATCGATTGTGGGTATAAATAGGATATTAAACTCGCTACCATTTCATATCATGTTTATGCCCCATCGTGAAATAATGTTCACTGTCACTCGCTAAAGCTCATGACAAATGCAAATTATTTCACTTGGGACATATGTACATGGTTTAATATCCTATAAATATTGTTTTAAAACTAATCTTAGCTAACATCCATGATTTTTGTGTAAAATAAATATATGATGGGATATTGATATCAGTGAAATACTGAACAATTATGGCACTGTGATGAAACTGATATGTTTTATGAAGCATAATTTTGGTTTTTTTTGTTACCATACTTCAATCAATTTAATAAAAAATAATACAAATTATATACAAGCAGTCGAGCACTGTAGGCTGTAGCAAGCACACATATTTTGCACTGTGATGTCATATGTGAAACACACCATCACACTGGTCCAGAAAACGGGGCCAGGGGGCATGTGCCACCCCCACTTTGTAGCAGCAACAATGTTTTTAATCTATTTTTACATGTATTTATATATGTATATGTGTATGTGTATGTGTATGTGTATATGTATATATATCTGTGTGTCTGTGCATGTGTGTGTGTGTGCCCCAACACACTTTTTGGCACCTTCCTACGACTGTGTATCACTATTGTGAATGTTTTACACAAGAGAATCGCACATGATGTTCCATCCACGGACCAATTGGACGTCCTGTAGAATATACACGAGGTAATTAAAATTGTGGAATTTTCAACCATTGACAGCTGTAATTCAATTTTATAATAAAACACTGCATGCTGTGCCTGTAGTGGAGTGTAGATCAAACGTCTTCATTTCACAACACTTTCACTGTTACACCAGACCCATTCCACATTGTCTGTAATGTTGATGAAAAGCATAAGAAGTTGACCCAGATCATGAAGGTTGGCCGGAGGGGCATGGTTATCCCGAACTCTCCTGCCTAATTCGTCCCAGGCGTGCTCTATTGGGGCCAAGTCAGGCGAATATGCTGGCCAATCCATCCTGGCGATACCTTGTTGTCTGAGAAAGTCTGTTACCACCCTGGCGCGGTGGGGTCTGGCATTGTCATCCTGCAGATGGTCCTGTGGTGGATAGAGATGCCGCCCCACACCATGACGCTGCCACCACCGAACCGGTGACGTTGTCTAACGTTAACGTCAGCGAAGCGCTCCCCAGGACGTCTTTAGACACGAACCCGACCGTCGTTGAACTGGAGACTAAACCTGGACTCATCAGTGAACATCACTCGACCCCACTGAACACGTTGCCACCGCAGATGAAGCGTGCACCAGTGACATCTGGCCGTTCTGTGACGTGGTAGGAGTGGTGGTCGAACAGCCTGGCGACGGCAGCGTAGATTATTGGCTCTCAGACGATTGCGTATGGTTTAATCAGACACTCGAGTTCCAGTCGCAGTCCGCAGATTGTCACGTAATCGGCGTGCAGTGGTTGTGCGTTGATGTAGAGCCATATTGGTGATGTAGCGGTCCTCTCTATTTGTAGTGCTTAGGGGTCTTCCCGAACGTGGACGATTTCGAACAGAATTCGTTGCTTGGTATCGTTGCCACAGTCGGCCAACGACACTCTGACTGACACCAAGTCTCAGAGCAACATTTCTTTGCGTATTGCCATCCTGAAGCCAAGCAATAGCCCTTCCTCGATCTTCGATAGTCAGTTGAAGTCGTACCATTATCGAATTTGGAGTGTGCACCGTACACGAACGCAAGCTCCAATTATACGGAAATTCAGCATTGGGAACATGGAATACACGTGCAAAGCGTGCAAATGAAGCGCTTTGTGAAAAAGCAAGTTATGGGCACTTAGCAGACCTTTCGCTTTCGCCCTAATTTACGTGCAAATGTAAGCATGTTTTCGCCATTAGAACTAGCGTGACATTATGGTCTAGCTAATATAATTGACATTCAGAAAATAATGTCGAAAATATCGTCTGACCCTTAAATTCTTTTGAGTAGTAATATATATATATATATACCACAGCACTAGCCGGAACTGACCACGGCGTTTAGTATGCTTGACATTTTGTCATGACCAGCTCGTTGAGATGTTTTCAATCTACTTGTAAATCCAATGGTCTTCAAACGGCCATGCCCTTATGTTGTATTTTCAATGTCTACACATGGTCGATTTTTACAATATTCCTTATCAATGTGATACTAAATTATCTCAGTTTTAGAATGCCCTACATTCTCAGACGGAATTAGGCTTTTTCAAATTCACTTTCGTCGTCTAGAATATTGATCAAAAATATAAAGTTCTTTCCCTGAAGAAAAGAGATAAACAGTTGGCCCTTGATGAGATGGGGGGGGGGGGGGGGGGGGAAAGAGTAACAGTTGGCCCTTGATGATATGGGGAAAAAAGAGAAACAGTTGGCCCTTGAGATGGGGGGAAAAAGAGAAACAGTTGGCCCTTGATATGGGGACAAAAAGAGAAACAGTTGGCCCTTGAGATGGGGGGAAAAAGAGAAACAGTTGGCCCCTGATGAGATGGGGGAAAGAGAGAAACAGTTGGCCCTTGAGATGGGGGGAAAAAGAGAAACAGTTGACCCTTGATGAGATGGGGGAAAAAAGAGAAACAGTTGGCTCTTGATGAGATGGGGGGAAAAGAGAAACAGTTGGCCCTTGATGAGATGGGGGGGGGGGGGGAAGAGAAACAGTTGGCTCTTGATGAGATGGGGGGAAAAGAGAAACAGTTGGCCCTTGATGAGATGGGGGAAAGAGAGAAACAGTTGGCCCTTGATGAGATGGGGAAAAAAGAGAAACAGTTGGCCCTTGATGAGATGGGGGGAAAAAAGAACAATATTCCTAAATTGTACATTTTTATTTCACTTTTGCTTTTGAAACAATTTGATTTTTTCATATCAAATATCTGTACATAGCACGTTTTTATATATATAAACACATTTAAAAGTGAAAGAAAATGTTTTAAACACTAACATAATAACATATATTGCACTCTCATCCACATACTATACCCTTAACCACTACTTGTGCTGTTTGTAAGAAATAAAAGAGAAATTATAGAGTGAAGGAGTTAACATTATTAGTCCCCTGCCACTCCTACCGCAGGGGACTACAGGTTTCATCTCTGTCCTGTCTGTCCGTCCGTCGGTCTGTCTGTCCCTGTCCAACGTTTTACAGATGTGGGTTTTTTTGCAGAAGGCTTTGAGATATTGAGCTGAACTTTTGTGTACAGCTTTACAACGTACTGTTACAGATCAAGTTTGACTTTCATAGCAATTTACCCATCTTTGACAGAGTTATGACCCTTAAACTTAGGAGATATGTAAAAAAAAAATCCAGACTTTTGTTTTGCAATACCTGAAAATATTGAGGTGGAATTTTGTATTAGCAGCAAAGGATCTTTTATATGCACCATCCCATTGCTAGGATAGTACATACCACGGCCTTTGTTACACCAGTTGTGGAACACTGGTAGGAACGAGAAATAGCCCTGACGGGGATCGATCCCAAACCGACCCGTGTATCAGTGAACACTTTACCACTGGGCTACATCCCCCCCCCCCCCCCCCCCCGAAAAGCAGAGTTTTAACATGTAAAGGGTTAACAGGGTAACTAGAAGTAAAAAGATAAAGGAAAGAAAGAATACAATAAATAAGAATTTGAAGATACAATATACATGTAGTAAAGTTACGTTGTAATAAGTACCTCCTAGTGGCGGATCTATAGAGGTGCAGATACAATATACATGTAGTAAAGTTACGTTGTAATAAGTACCTCCTAGTGGCGGATCTATAGAGGTGCAGATACAATATACATGTAGTAAAGTTACGTTGTAATTAGTACCTCCTAGTGACGGATCTATAGACGTGCAGATACAATATACATGTAGTAAAGTTACGTTGTAATTAGTACCTCCTAGTGACGGATCTATAGAGGTGCAGATACAATATACATGTAGTAAAGTTACGTTGTAATAAGTACCTCCTAGTGACGGATCTATAGAGGTGCAGATACAATATACATGTAGTAAAGTTACGTTGTAATAAGTACCTCCTAGTGACGGATCTATAGAGGTGCAGATACAATATACATGTAGTAAAGTTACGTTGTAATTAGTACCTCCTAGTGACGGATCTATAGACGTGCAGATACAATATACATGTAGTAAAGTTACGTTGTAATAAGTACCTCCTAGTGACGGATCTATAGACGTGCAGATACAATATACATGTAGTAAAGTTACGTTGTAATAAGTACCTCCTAGTGACGGATCTATAGAGGTGCAGATACAATATACATGTAGTAAAGTTACGTTGTAATAAGTACCTCCTAGTGACGGATCTATAGACGTGCAGATACAATATACATGTAGTAAAGTTACGTTGTAATTAGTACCTCCTAGTGACGGATCTATAGAGGTGCAGATACAATATACATGTAGTAAAGTTACGTTGTAATAAGTACCTCCTAGTGACGGATCTATAGACGTGCAGATACAATATACATGTAGTAAAGTTACGTTGTAATAAGTACCTCCTAGTGACGGATCTATAGAGGTGCAGATACAATATACATGTAGTAAAGTTACGTTGTAAAACGTTGTAATAGTACCTCCTAGTGACGGATCTATAGAGGTGCAGATACAATATACATGTAGTAAAGTTACGTTGTAATAAGTACCTCCTAGTGACGGATCTATAGAGGTGCAGATACAATATACATGTAGTAAAGTTACGTTGTAATAAGTACCTCCTAGTGACGGATCTATAGAGGTGCAGATACAATATACATGTAGTAAAGTTACGTTGTAATTAGTACCTCCTAGTGACGGATCTATAGAGGTGCAGATACAATATACATGTAGTAAAGTTACGTTGTAATAAGTACCTCCTAGTGACGGATCTATAGAGGTGCAGATACAATATACATGTAGTAAAGTTACGTTGTAATTAGTACCTCCTAGTGACGGATCTATAGAGGTGCAGATACAATATACATGTAGTAAAGTTACGTTGTAATTAGTACCTCCTAGTGACGGATCTATAGAGGTGCAGATACAATATACATGTAGTAAAGTTACGTTGTAATAAGTACCTCCTAGTGACGGATCTATAGAGGTGCAGATACAATATACATGTAGTAAAGTTACGTTGTAATTAGTACCTCCTAGTGACGGATCTATAGAGGTGCAGATACAATATACATGTAGTAAAGTTACGTTGTAATTAGTACCTCCTAGTGACGGATCTATAGAGGTGCAGATACAATATACATGTAGTAAAGTTACGTTGTAATAAGTACCTCCTAGTGACGGATCTATGGATGCCCCTAAAAATTGCGACAGTTATATTTTTATTGTATTTTTTCATTTTTTACATTGGACAATCCGAGAAATCCCTCTGGGAACGTTTGTAGCTTTAGGCCATATTTCCTTGGGGCCCCCCCCCCCCCCCCCTCCAAAAAAATGAGGATTTTCTGGATCCGCCAATGACCTCTGTAATTTACAATGTGTATTTACTGAACACCAAAAGAATCGCAAATATAATTTTCAGCAGTAAATGTGTTTTGTTTTTAAACAAGAGATCAACACGTTGAGATTCAGCAGAATTACCGGTTGACAATTAGCCATTCATCATTTCACACAATCGAGCGACTGTAACCAAGTACGCCTGTTGTAACTACAAACGATAACCCCGAGCTGCACTGACTGTGGTGTTCAGCAGATATAAAAATAATATAATTATGTGAAATAAAACCGTACAATAACAAGATTAAATTTTGTGTTTAAAAACAATTAATTTGGTAAGTTGTATAAAAAATATGGATTTTTCGAAGCTGCCTGCGTCTATTTAACATTCGAGGAATGATACATGATCCACAGATCGACATAAAAATGTTACATCGTGTAATCAACAATTCTTCTTCGTGTGATAAGATCGACAATAAAAATGTTACATCGTGTGATTAACAATTCTTCTTCGTGTGATAACATCGACATAAAAATGTTACATCGTGTGATTAACAATTCTTCTTCGTGTGATAACATCGACATAAAAATGTTACATCGTGTGATCAACAATTCTTCTTCGTGTGATAACATCGACAATAAAAATGTTACATCGTGTGATCAACAATTCTTCTTCGTGTGATAACATCGACAATAAAAATGTTACATCGTGTGATCAACAATTCTTCTTCGTGTGATAACATCGACAATAAAAATGTTACATCGTGTGATTAACAATTCTTCTTCATGTGATAACATCGACATACAAATGTTACATCGTGTGATTAACAATTCTTCTTCGTGTGATAACATCGACATACAAATGTTACATCGTGTGATTAACAATTCTTCTTCGTGTGATAACATCGACAATAAAAATGTTACATCGTGTGATTAACAATTCTTCTTCGTGTGATAACATCGTGTGATTAACAATTCTTCTTCGTGTGATAACATCGACAATAAAAATGTTACATCGTGTGATTAACAATTCTTCTTCGTGTGATAACATCGACATAAAAATGTTACATCGTGTATTCAACAATTCTTCTTCGTGTGATAACATCGACATAAAAATGTTACATTGTGTGATTAACAATTCTTCTTCGTGTGATAACATCGACAATAAAAATGTTACATCGTGTGATTAACAATTCTTCTTCGTGTGATAACATCGTGTGATTAACAATTCTTCTTCATGTGATAACATCGACAATAAAAATGTTACATCGTGTGATTAACAATTCTTCTTCGTGTGATAACATCGACATAAAAATGTTACATCGTGTATTCAACAATTCTTCTTCGTGTGATAACATTGACATAAAAATGTTACATCGTGTATTTAACAATTATTCTTCATGTGATAAGATCGACAATAAAAATTAAATAATACAAAATAGCATAAACCTTTGAATAATGGCCTGCCCTGATTGGAGGCTGGGACTCTGAGCATCGTGAAAAAAACATGGAAGCCTTTATAGGTTTTTATTCACGGATTTACGGTATGTCAGTCAACACGTAATGAAAATTGAAGGTAAGGAATATTTAACGACACCATGGGTGTCGATCGGTGGGGGATGTGTCCCCCCCCCCCCCACTTTTTGTTTAGCACACACACACAATGTACACACACACACACAAGCACTAACACGTACCCCCAACACACACACGTTTAAAGCCGGATTGACGCCCATGAACGACACCCCAGTACATTCTAAACTACGGCTATTTGATTCCTTGTAACACTTGGTCTATACAGAAAGAAGAAAGGAGAGGAATATTTGTTAAACGACACCCCAGCACATTTTATCCTACAGGTATTTGGTGTCAAACACCACGTATATTTTGACCGTTTAGCTACCTGCTAATTAAAATACTGGAAATCAAGAAATGTTAGCTAGCATAAAATTTTGGCGAGTGTAAAGAGGCCATACAAGATGCTAATATTTCATAAGACTAAAATTAAAGAGTCGTACAACAAACTCACGAAAAACTTTTATAAGATTCTTTTGTCAAGTATTAAACTGAAGATACAACAATCTGAAATCAGTTAAAACCGATTTCCTGCCCTAAATTTGCATAAATGGAAGGTTTTCGAAGCTGAACTAGTACAGCGCCATAACTTAGTCAGTAGCGAAAAGGTTAACATCTCACAAAACATGAACTCAAGCACAGGTAAACATTGCTTGTCTGTGAACTTTTAAGTTTTCAAACTATATTACATACCTATTCAATCTTACTATAGTGATAAAGACATTTTCAAACCGTGTGATAAATATGTTTTGTATCGCACATATGTGAGATATGGACCGGAACTTTTAAATGGGGAATTCCCTTTTTACTTTTACTTTAACTGCAGGTAGCGCCTTTTATTTACTGATGTCATATATGATTTACAAATTACATCACATCGTATTTGAAACATTACACAAGACTACAGCAGAGTATGATTCTTAACGTTAAGTAAATCCATGAAAGGAGTATTAATCATTGATATAAGAAAGTGTTGTTATGACGTTAAATTAAAAAACGTTTTTTTTTTGTAAAACACAAAAGAAGGTATGTAATAAATACAGAACTTCACATACATTGTTTTCACTTCTTATTTATTACACTCGTTTATTTTAAGAAAGAACATACTACTCGACCGCTACGTGGTCTCGTGGTAAATATTCTTGTGCAAAATAAATGTGCAATAAATAGGAATCGAAAACAACGTATGTGAAGTTCTGTATACATGTATATATTGCACACTGCAAAAACAATTCCATGCATGCTTAAATGAAAATTCCCTGATCACAAAACAAATTCTTCGATCCAGATTGACAAATCAACAATGTTCAAATACACTGAAAGCCGAACTGACAAAGTGATCATCGTGTGTTAATGTTTGTGGTACCCAAGTCAAAACACTGTATGCACAACACCGGTGAAAATTGTCTGAAATTCCTGCCTGCCATTTCGTCCAGCTATCTACAAAGTCTGCTGGATCAAATCTGACATGTGTTGTTATTAAAAATTAAATAAATAAACAAAAAGTCAACGTACAACATTAAAAAATGAATTATGAAAAGTAACTTGTTTATAGTATGGTAACACATGGTACATATGACCTCTTATTAGCCACATGCTTAAAACTATCTTGGTACATATCCAAGTGATACGTCCCAACACTTCGATGTCATCGACTGGTGCACTACAACCTTAAAGGACCATCATCCAATCCAGTTGAGTGATATGATATAACTTAAGGTCGATTGTGGGTAGTAAATAGGATATTAAACTTGCTACCATTTCATATCATGTTTATGCCCCATCGTGAAATAATGTTCACTGTCACTGCTAAAGCTCATGACAAATGCAAATTATTTCACTTGGGACATATGTACATGGTTTAATATCCTATAAATATTGTTTTAAAACTAATCTTAGCTAACATCCATGATTTTTGTGTAAAATAAATATCAGTGAAATACTGAACAATTATGGCACTGTGATGAAACTGATATGTTTTATGAAGCATAATTTTGGTTTTTTTTATTACCATACTTCAATCAATTTAATAAAAAATAATACAAATTATATACAAGCAGTCGAGCACTGTAGGCTGTAGCAAGCACACATATTTTGCACTGTGATGTCATGTGTGAAACACACCATCACAATGGTCTAGAAAACGGGGCCAGGGGGCATGTGCCACCCTCACTTTGTAGCAGCAACAATGTTTTTTATCTATTTTTACATGTATTTATATATATATATATATATATATGTATATGTATATGTATATACATGTATATATATATATATATATGTATATGTATATGTATATATATCTGTGTGTCTGTGCATGTGTGTGTGTGTGCCCCAACACACTTTTTGGGACCTTCCTACAACTGTGTATCATTATTGTGAATGTTTTACACAAGAGAATCGCACGTGATGTTCCATCCATGGACCAATTGGACGTCCTGTAGAATATGCACGAGGTAATTAAAATTGTGCAATTTTCAACCATTGACAGCTGTAATTCAATTTTATAATAAAACACTGCATGCTGTGCCTGTGGTGGAGTGTAGATCAAACGTCTTCATTTCACAACACTTTCACTGTTACACCAGACCCATTCCACATTGTCTGTAATGTTGATGAAAAGCTTCCATTGCACTGGTTCCCGAATGCAGTAACTCAGTTTAACATAACGCTGAGAACCTAGTTTACTGAGCGTTTTTCTCGTCTACTGTTGGGACTTGGTCCTCGTGTATCAGTAGCTTAATGAATCCTATTCCACATCATTCTGCACTTCAGTTTGTGGTGCCAGTCTTCACTTCCTGTTTGAGTGCTTCGTACCGATGCTGAACCTGGTCGAAGTTGACCGTTGTCCCGGCAACGCTAGCGGAAATGGAGTCTGACGGGGTGACTGGGGACTCCTGACTTACTGACTGCGAGACGCTGAAAATATAACAATGATAACAATCACCAATGACAGAGTAATGGTAGTGGTAGTGAAGGAAGGAAGGAAATGTTTTGGGGGGTACGCCACATTAGTTTCAATCTCTGGAGTATACTGAGCGAGAGAGAGAGAGAGAGAGAGAGAGAGAGAGAGAGAGAGCGAGAGAGAGAGAGAGAGAGAGAGAGAGAGAGAGAGAGAGAGAGAGAGAGAGAGAGAGAGAGAGAGAGAGAGCGAGAGAGAGAGAGAGAGAGAGAGAGAGAGAGAGAGAGAGAGAGAGAGAGAGAGAGCGAGAGAGAGAGAGAGCGAGAGAGAGAGCGAGAGCGAGAGAGAGCGAGAGAGAGAGAGAGAGAGAGAGAGAGAGAGAGAGGAGGGAGAGAGAGAGAGAGGGAGAGAGAGAGAGAGAGAGAGAGAGAGAGAGAGAGAGAGAGAGAGAGAGAGAGATATACACATACATAGATAGATAGGAAGGAAATTTTATATTTAACGACGCACTCAACACATTTTATTTACGGTTATATGGCGTTAGACATATGGTTAAGGACCACACAGATATTGAGAGGAAACCCGCTGTTGCCACTTCATGAGCTACTCTTTTCGATTAGTAGCAAGGGATCTTTTATATGCACGGACGGGGTGGTAGTGAAAGTAGTAGTCAAACAAACTTTAACGACACCACTAGAGCACATTAATCATCGTCTACTGGATGTGAAACATTTGGTAATTTTGACATACAGTCATCAGAGGAAACCCGGTTTTCCTCGGTACATTTTTCCATTAGTAGAAAGGGATCTTTTATACGCACCATCCCACAAACAGGATAGCACATACCACGGCCTTTGATATACCACCATAGTTTAACACCCAATAGCCGATGTATTTTTTCTTGGTGGAATGTCGTTAAACATTCATTCATTCATTCATTCATATACCAGTTGTGGTGCACTGGCAAGAACTAGAAATAGCCCAATATGGGCCAACCAACAGGGATCGATCCCAGACCGCCCGCGCATCAAGTGAGCACTTTACCACTGGGTTACATCCCACCTTACAGTCCTTTAAGTTAAAACCTGCTACAGGTATATTATAGAGTTGATCACTACGTACTGCGCGGAGTTGTTCAGTCCTTTAAGTTAAAACCTGCTACAGGTGTATTATAGAGTTGATCACTACGTACTGCGAGGAGCTGTTCAGTCCTTTAAGTTAAAACCTGCTACAGGTGTATTATAGAGTTGATCACTACGTACTGCGAGGAGCTGTTCAGTCCTTTAAGTTAAAACCTGCTACAGGTGTATTATAGAGTTGATCACTACGTACTGCGCGGAGCTGTTCAGTCCTTTAAGTTAAAACCTGCTACAGGTGTATTATAGAGTTGATCACTACGTACTGCGCGGAGTTGTTCAGTCCTTTAAGTTAAAACCTGCTACAGGTGTATTATAGACTTGATCACTACGTACTGCGCGGAGTTGTTCAGTCCTTTAAGTTAAAACCTGCTACAGGTGTATTATAGACTTGATCACTACGTACTGCGCGGAGTTGTTCAGTCCTTTAAGTTAAAACCTGCTACAGGTGTATTATAGAGTTGATCACTACGTACTGCGCGGAGTTGTTCAGTCCTTTAAGTTAAAACCTGCTACAGGTGTATTATAGACTTGATCACTACGTACTGCGCGGAGTTGTTCAGTCCTTTAAGTTAAAACCTGCTACAGGTGTATTATAGAGTTGATCACTACGTACTGCGCGGAGTTGTTCAGTCCTTTAAGTTAAAACCTGCTACAGGTATATTATAGAGTTGATCACTACGTACTGCGAGGAGTTGTTCAGTCCTTTAAGTTAAAACCTGCTACAGGTGTATTATAGAGTTGATCACTACGTACTGCGCGGAGTTGTTCAGTCCTTTAAGTTAAAACCTGCTACAGGTATATTATAGAGTTGATCACTACGTACTGCGCGGAGTTGTTCAGTCCTTTAAGTTAAAACCTGCTACAGGTGTATTATAGAGTTGATCACTACGTACTGCGCGGAGTTGTTCAGTCCTTTAAGTTAAAACCTGCTACAGGTGTATTATAGAGTTGATCACTACGTACTGCGCGGAGTTGTTCAGTCCTTTAAGTTAAAACCTGCTACAGGTATATTATAGAGTTGATCACTACGTACTGCGAGGAGTTGTTCAGTCCTTTAAGTTAAAACCTGCTACAGGTGTATTATAGAGTTGATCACTACGTACTGCGCGGAGTTGTTCAGTCCTTTAAGTTAAAACCTGCTACAGGTATATTATAGAGTTGATCACTACGTACTGCGAGGAGTTGTTCAGTCTTGCTTTCTGAACTTTCTTGATGATGTTTTTACTTGTCGTCATCTCCTCGGGAAGGTGTCCGTCCAGCGTCCGGACATTCAGATCGATCCCTTCCTGAGCCTGGGACAGAGAAAACTCATTATTAGGGAAGTGCGGTATTATCAGTAAACTGACCATGACTGGGACAGAGAAAACTCATTATTAGGAATGTACAGTATTATCAGTAAACTGACCGTGACTGGGACAGAGAAAACTCATCACTAGGGAAGTGCGGTATTATCAGTAAACTGACCGTGACTGGGACAGAGAAAACTAATTATTAGGGAAGTGCGGTATTATCAGTAAACTGACCGTGACTGGGACAGAGAAAACTCATCACTAGGGAAGTACGGTATTATCAGTAAACTGACCGTGACTGGGACAGAGAAAACTCATTATTAGGAATGTACAGTATTATCAGTAAACTGACCGTGACTGGGACAGAGAAAACTCATCACTAGGGAAGTACGGTATTATCAGTAAACTGACCGTGACTGGGACAGAGAAAACTCATCACTAGGGAAGTACGGTATTATCAGTAAACTGACCGTGACTGGGACAGAGAAAACTCATCACTAGGGAAGTACGGTATTATCAGTAAACTGACCGTGACTGGGACAGAGAAAACTCATTATTAGGAATGTGTGGTATTATCCCGTTTTTTTGTATCAAAACGCGATATACGCCAATTAAAAAAATCACTTTTACTGAAAATGAAAAATGGATATATCGTGTTTTGCGCCTAAACTCTTCATATATAGAGGATATTTCATGTTGTCTGTGAAATATGAGATATGATTGAAATCTTCACGAGATGCGATATAAATCATATCTCGCGAAGATTTCAATCATATCTCATGAGTCATGCTTGCAACAACACATTGATAACTTTGTTTCTGCACTGAAATCATTTTAATACTAACCAACAACACATCGATAACTTTCTTTCTGCACTGAAATCATTTTACTACTAACCAACAACACATCGATAACTTTCTTTCTGCACTCGATCATTTTAATACTAACCAACAACACATCGATAACTTTCTTTCTGCACTGAAATCATTTTACTACTAACCAACATCACATCGATAACTTTGTTTCTGCACTGAAATCATTTTACTACTAACCAACAACACATCGATAACTTTGTTTCTGCACTGAAATCATTTTACTACTAACCAACAACACATCGATAACTTTGTTTTAGCACTGAAATAATTTTAATACTAACCAACAACACATCGATAACTTTCTTTCTGCACTCAAATACTAACCAACAACACATCGATAACTTTCTTTCTGCACTCAATAATTTTAATACTAACCAACAACACATCAATAACTTTCTTTCTGCCGAGACTACAGGCCAGGCAGTGCACTCAATCATTTTAATACTAACCAACAACACATCGATAACTTTCTTTCTGCCGAGACTACAGGCCAGGTGCAGTGCACTCAATCATTTTAATACTAACCAACAACACATCGATAACTTTCGTTCTGCCGGGACTACAGGCCAGGTGCAGTGCACTCAATCATTTTAATACTAACCAACAACACATCGATAACTTTCTTTCTGCCGAGACTACAGGCCAGGTGCAGTGCACTCAATCATTTTAATACTAACCAACAACACATCGATAACTTTCTTTCTGCCGAGACTACAGGCCAGGTGCAGTGCACTCAATCCAGCGTCGTTCTGCGAGTTCAGACAGAAATTGTCTAACTTGAGCAGCGCCCTCACCACTGAGTGGTTATCTGCCCCTTGTACCGCGCGGTGGAGTGGAGTGCAGCCATCGTAGAGGTTGACGGCGGAAATGTGGCTCACGTAGCCGCTCTGGTAGATGGCCAGACCTTTAGGCCGCACGACGTCTTTCAGCAAGGTACGTAGCGTCCCGTCCAGCTTGTCAGGTGATGGAGACATTGGTCTATCCCTGAAGGAAATATAAACATTAAAACATAAAACAGGACAGGAATATTTGTTTATCATAGTGTGCGTGTCTGTGTGTGTGCATGTTTGTGTGTGTGTGTGTGTGATAGTGTCTGTGTGTGCATGTTTGTGTGTGTGTGTGTGATAGTGTGTGTGTATGTGATAGTGTGTGTGTGTGTGTGTGTTTGTGTGTGATAGTGTGTGTGTGTGATAGTGTGTGTGTGTGTGATAGTGCATGTGTCTGTGTCTGTCTGTATGTGTGTGTGTCAGTGTGTGTCTGTGTGTGTGTGTGTGTGTGTGTGTCTGTCTGCCTGTGTGTGTCTGTGTGTGTGTCTGAGTCTGTGTGTATGTGTGTATGTCTGTGTGTGTGTGTCTGTGTGTGTGCGTCTGTGTGTGCGTGTCTGTCTGAGTCTGTGTGTGTGTGCGTGTGTCTGTGTGTGTGTGTGACTGTGTGTTTGTGTGTGTGTGTCTGTCTGTGCATACGTGTCTGTGTGTGCGTGTCTGTGTGTGTGTTTCTGTCTGTTTCTGAGTGTGCGTGTGTGTGTATGTGTCTGTCTGTGCATGCGTGTCTGTATGTGTGTGTGTATGCATGTGTGTGTGTCTGTATGTGTGTGTGTGTGTCTCTGTGTGTCTGTGTGTGAGTGTGTGTGTGTGTGCATGTCTGTGTGTGTGTATATGTGTGTGTGTGTCTGTCTTTGTGTCTGAGTGTGTGTGTCTGTGCATGCGTGTCTGTGTGTGTGTGTGTGTGAGAGCGTGTGTGTATGTGTGTCTGTGTGTGTGTCTGTGTGTGTCTGAGTGTGTGTGTGTGTGTGTGTGTGTGTGTCTGCCTGTGCGTGTGTGCCTGTCTGTGCGTGTGTGTCTGTGTGTGTGTCTGTCTGTGTGTGTGCGTATGTGTATGGCCATTATTACTCTATTATTAATGGTTTCATGAACTCTTGAGTCTCATTACAGCCAAACAGTATGTTTTGTTTAACGACACCACTAGTGCACACTGATTTATTATTCATCGGCTATTGAATGTCGAACGTGGTAATTCTGATATATATTCTTAGACAGGAAACCTGCTACATTTTTCTATTGGTAGCAAGGGATCTCTTATATACATCAACCCACAGACAGGACAGCACATACCATGTCAAGTTGACAGAGAAAAAAGTTTTGTAAGACAATGTTTTAATGTCTCAAATAGCTGGCAAATTTTTTAAAGATAAAATGCAATTTTAAAGATTTTTCAGTTGACTCTAAGCATTCAGTTTAACTACTGGAAACTTCCAGTCTGCTATATATCAGACCTTCATAATCTTCTGAGTGCTTATAGAAAATTGCATATGTCTGTGTACATTACTTCGTGAGATAATGGCACTTTAAATGTGAGATAATGGCATTTTAAATATAGCACGAAAATTATAATGGTAATTTCTGAGCTGAATTTAAAACCTAGCACGGTTAGCAAAATGACAATTTCTCAAAAACTACTTAGAATACAGATTCTGGATTTATTCATGTAGACGACTGGGAAATATTTTGTACAAATTTCAAGTGAATCTGAGACTGTAGTATATGGGCGACATTAAAAACTGGTAGATTTGAGATGGATTGACCCATTTTACAATTATGTTGCAATAGACTTAGACGAAACATCACAACGTTTTTCCCTTAGCAATAAGGTATGTTTTATATACACATCAGTGATTTCCCTAGACATTTGGCAAGGCATGATAGACCAAACACGTTTGGGGCATTTTCACCATTTTTGGGGCACTTGTTTTTTCATTAAATTTTTTTTTTTTTTTTTAAATAAACATTAATGTAAATTATGTGCTTGCTTTAATAAATGAATGGCAAAAGATATAAAAGGCATATTTTATTAATTAATAATACCTTTTTGGGTGTTTTATAAAGGCAATTTTAGAATTAATTACTGAAAAAGGCTTGTTTAATCTCAGGGCAGCATGGTGCTGAATAACGCAAGATGGTGTTAGACTATTGAGGCATGGTGCTGCACCATGCTAAAACAAGCTAGGGAAAACACTACACATCCTCAGACAGGATAGCACATACCACTACCACATACAAGTTGTGGGATGGGAAAAACCCAGTCGGAGAATGGGTCTTAGTGAATTCCATCCTACTATCAAAGAACGTCAGACAAATGCTATACTGAGATCCTGTCCCCATTGTTTAAATCATTAATTTTTTAGAACATCCCATAGGCCCTTAATTTTGTTGATAAGCCCAAAGTAAGACTGTTTTGCTTAACGACACCACTAGAGCACATTGATTTATTAATCATCGGCTGTTGGATGTCAAACATTTTGTAATTTTGAGTCTTAGAGAGGAAACCCGTTATATTTTTCATTAGGTCAGGTCAGGCCATAGGGTTTAATGTACACAGAGCAAGCTGTTGTAGTGCACGCCTGTCATGGGCACATGTGTTGGTCTAAGCAGGCTACTGCATACAGGACAGAAATTTTTCCATAAGTTTCAAGGTATCTTTTATATGCACCATTCCACAGACTGGATAGCACATACCACAGCCTTTGGTATACCAATCGTGGTATACTGGCTGGAACTAAAAATAAATGGGCCCACCGATGGGGATCGATCCTAGACTGGTCGCACATCAGGTGAGCCCTTTACCATTGGACCACGTCCCACCCCTTAATTTGGTTGAATATATACGTCTCATTACCGGACTTCCACCGACCGAGTTAGGTCGTCCACCTCAACTGACTGAGACAGGTTACAGCTCGTCTGGAAATCATCTGAGGACAAAAAACAAACAACATTACTTATATAGCACTTACTTTCAACAACCATTTCATAAAGTTTTGTGTTTTTAGCCTTCTCACTACTGCAGGCGAGATATTTTGCCCAATGTCACGCCAGTCGACATACTGTACACTGTATACAGTGCATTCCCCAATTCATATTTCCCACCCTTCTGACTACTGCAGGCGAGGTATCTCGCCCGACGTCACGCCAGTCAACATACTGTACATTGTATACAGTGCATTCCCCAATTCATATTTCCCGCCATTCTGCACACGACACTCACCAGAAACAAAAATACAGAAAACAGATTACTTGACAGTATAGCAGCTTTAATAATACCTCTGAGTTAAAAAATTGGTTTTCGGCAAGTATTTTCGCTAGACAATAATGACAGAACGAATAGCTGATTGTGACAGCTAATTTAATAACAAATTTGATCAACAGTGAAAATCACCAAATATTGGGATATGAATCCATTCAATTAAAAAAAAAAACATCTGGTTATTGGGAATAATGGACATCTGGCCACAAATGCTCGTAACAAAACAACTTTTTTAATGTCTTGCCAAATTTTAATCAACATTAACTGATCTAAATTATATCATAAAAAGTAGAAAAACCCAGAAAAATAATACTTACCGATTCAAATATGAACACATATGGAGATTTTTGCAATCACTGTAACATATTTCTATATAATAAATCAATTTTAACATGCCACGCCAGTCACTGTAAGGTGAAATCTGTGTCGTCTTTTAAAAATAGATTACCACTGGCATGATAAAAAAACACAGATGAATGGTGAAAAACACCTATTCATAGATAATAATTGTTATGTGTCTGAAAGTTAAAAGCGACACTGGCACTACAAAATCAAGCGACACGCTCACAAATAGGCAGTCTAGCTCAGACAACACCCGTGTCTGGCACTAAAAGTGCCCAGACGGGATAGCACATACCACGGCCTTTGATATACCAGTCGTGGTGCGCTGGCAGGAACGAAAGATAGCCCAATGTGTCCACCGACGGGGATCGATCCGAGACCGATCGCACTTTACCACTGGGCTACGTCCACACCCCAGCACGAAAAATACATCGGCTAATTGGGTGTCAACCTATGGTAAATGGAAAAAAAATTGACCTCAATTAAAGATAACTAACTCACCTTCAACATGGCTTCGTGGTTTGTTTCTGATCATCAGACCGCTCGGATCCAGAACACCGGAATCTCCGTCCGAATAATCGGCACTGAAAAAATGATAACTCGTTATGTTTATCTACACCACTAGAGCATAATAATTTATTAATAATCAACACTGAATTTTTTTTAACTCGTTCTGTTTATCTACACCACTAAAGCATAATTATTTATTAATAATCATCACTGAATTTTTTTTAACTCGTTCTGTTTATCTACACCACTAGAGCACAATTATTTATTAATAATCAGCACTGAAAAAAACATTGAACTTTGTTCTGTTTAACTACACCACTAGAGCACACTGATTAATAATCGGCACTGAAAAAAACATGAAACTTTGTTCTGTTTAACTACACCACTAGAGCACATTGATTAACAGGCATTTTAAGAGTACTGCTAAAGCAATACATGTCCTCTACCTGACCCAACAATTTTTCTTATCTCCTAAATTCAAGGGCCAGACATCTGTGAAAAGTGGGTAAATCACCATGAAAGTTAACACATGATCAGTAACAGTACATGATAAAGCTATATACAAAATTTCATCTCAACATTTTCAGGTACTGCAAAACAAAAGTTCAGAAAACAAATTTTCATATCTCCTAAGTTCAAGGGCCACAACTCCCTCAAAAATGGGAAAGTCAAACTTGATCAGTAACAGTACATGATAAAGCTATATACAAAATATCATCTCAACATTTTCAGGTATTACAAAACAAAAGTTCAGAAAACAAATTTCGTCTATCCTAAGTTCAAGGGCCATAACTCCCTCAAAAATGGGAAAGTCAAACTTGATCTGTAATAGTACATGATAAAGCTATATACAAAATTTCAGGTTAATATCTCAAGGCCTTCTGGGGGGAAAAAAAAGTTGAGAAAACAAATTTTCATATCTCCTAAGTTCAGGGGCCATAACTCCGTCAAAAATGGGTAAATCGCCATGAAAGTCAAACTTGATCTGTAACAGTACATGATGAAACTATATACAAAATGTCAGCTCAATATCTCAAAGCCTTCTGCAAAACACATCCGGAAAATATATGACAGACAGACAGAAGGATGGAGATGAAACCTTTAGTCCAGTCCGGTTGGACTGGTAGGGGACTAATAATTAGCACTGAAAAAACCCATTAAACTTTGTTCTGTTTAACACTACCACTAGAGCACATGGATTAATTAATAATCAGCTATTGGATGTCAAACAGTTAGTAATCCTAACATACATGTACAGTGTTCAGAGGAAACCTGCAAACAATCCTTTATAACCACGTTCCTAAAGACAGGACAGCACATACCCAGGGCTAGCTCTGGGTGAGCAGAATTAAAATAAAATTTGCCGATTGTTTCTAAAATTCACAATTGTCATATTTGGCAAGTGCCAGAGCTAGCCCTGTATACATGTACGACAGCCCTTACCAAGCATCTCAGGCAAACGCTGTATACATGTACGACAGCCCTTACCAAGCATCTCAGGCAAACGCTGTATACATGTACGACAGCCCTTACCAAGCATCTCAGGCAAACGCTGTATACATGTACGACAGCCCTTACCAAGCATCTCAGGCAAACGCTGTATACATGTATGACAGCCCTTACCAAGCATCTCAGGCAAATGCTGTATACTACAGCACTAAAAAAAACAATGGAATAAATGAATGTTTATCGACACCCCAGCACGAAAAACACATCGGCTATTGGGTGTCAAACTATGGTAATGCAAACAAATAAGGTCATGATCAACATCAATATAAAAATTCAAGATTTAAATAAAAACAGTATAAAGAACTGTGCAAAAATACAAATATCACAGATAGATACCGACTTTTACGCAAAATTTCAATTTGTGCTGTATTGGCCATTCTCAAAGAGAATGTTACACCCCTGCACCACGATGAGGTTACAGCACACGCAGGGGCCAGCACTAAAAAACGAACATTTTAAAATTACATATTTAGCAATTGGAAATCCCCCAGGTATATTATCTGCCTGTAATAAGACTTGTTGCCAATGTCAAAGCTCTACACTATATCTATATATAAACCTTTTATGGAACGGTCTACAGGCTGATAGGTACTGGGTTCGGATCCCAGTCGAGGCATGGGATTTTTAATCCAGATACCGACTCCAAACCCTGAGTGAGTGCTCTGCAAGGCTCAATTGGTAGGTGTAAACCACTTGCACCGACCATTGATCCATAACTGGTTCAACAAAGGCCATGGTTTGTGCTATCCTGCCTGTAGGAAGCGCAAATAAAATATCCCTTGCTGCCTGTGACGACAGCGGGTTTCCTCTAAAAAAAAAAAGTGTCAGAATGACCATATGTTTGACGTCCAATAGCCGATGATAAGATAAAAAATTCAATGTGCTCTAGTGGCGTCGTTAAATAAAACAAAATTAACTTTTTTTATTGAACGGCAGCCTTGAACCCAAACTTAATTTCTCCAGACAATTATGAATAAATCAAATGACCACAAAAAAGTTGAAATGAACGTTCCTGTGAAGAGTGAATCAATAATTAACTGGTATGTAATGTGACGACAGAGAATTACCAACACCACTGTTTAGTGTTCATTAATCGGGGCTGGAATCTAAGAGTAGCCATGCAGTAACTTGCTGCAATGCTCTAGTTATATGTGCCAAAGTAAAGAGTCTGAATGCAAAACTTGGCGTGCCTTATTTTGCATGCTTAGTATTTGGTCATTATACTCAAACGTGAAAGCATGAAACTGTCAAAACTACTGATTTTGAATAGGTGCTGTTGTGTTATATTAAGACACTTATTGAAGTTTTCCGTATCCAGGGTGCGAGTGCAAATAATTTTTACATGCTCATATACCACTAGAGTTTCGAGCATGTCCATCCCGGGGCGTGTCTCTGGATAGCCAGGGGCTTGTCCTGGGACAGAACAAAATTAAGCGGACAATTTTGAAATTTACATCCAAAAATTAAATAGTGGGCCTTTAAAATTTGTATGCGCATCTCTAATTAATATAATTAATAAAGAAATTCTACTCATTAAATTTGTTCACTAGATTAGATCGGGTGGTCAAAAAAAAATTAGATAACATTGGTGGCCTGACTCGGGATGGGGGGGGGGGGGGGGGGGGGAGGGGGTAGAGTTGAAAATGGGCAGAATTTTGAAAATAGCAATTAGTAAAAAAGTTAATAAAAATTTAAAAAAAAAGAAAAAAAAAGTTTCAAGCCAAAAATAAAAAATTGATTGCTCTGTCGAATATTTATATAATTTGGAGCATTTTAGAAGGACAGTCCAAAAATAAATAAGAGAAAGAAGAGAGGATAATATTTCAAAAAGAAAGTAATTTCGACATAAACTTCTGAACGAAGGTCTAAAAGTTTAAAGTCCGATCTATATGTCCACGTGAGTGGTCTCGTTAAGGCCGTTAGGGTGCACAGCTTGTAGGGATGAGATGGGTAGCATCCTGTCAAGAAAACCCCTAGATTGACAGTCGATAGACGTTGAAGGTGTAGTGCTGTGCTGAAATACAGCTTGAGAAGCCGGATCCATCTGAACGAGAGAATCAGACTAGGGTATAGTCCAGTCGTCATGGGTTGGTATAGTGGTGCAGACAGGCCCGACTCTGGAGGATACGAGATGGTATCACAATAAAACAAAGTAAAGTCTAGAAAAGAGTAGTAGGGGCCGAACCCGCTTCCTATTTCTTCTCAGAGTGGGGCGGTCAATCTTCCAGTACTGCTAGGACAGGCTCGGACATGTAAAGACTAAACGCGAACAACTGTAGCGTTCTGCAGAATGGCCGTCATACGAGTCACGAAAAAACAAGTCAACATAGTCAGACGGAGGAATGATGTGGAGGCAAGGAATCTCACTAAAAAGAATCCAACCTGGTGGTGCAGACTGTTGAAACGAGAAGCGTTCCAGCGTTCAATAGTTCCAATGGCCGCATACATCCCAGTAGAAAACTTCACTTCACTGATAAAAACAACAAAAGTGAAGGATCCCCAAGTCGAGCCGCGAAAGCACATGCAATGCACAAGCAAAACAAACACATCTTACCGCGTCGAGCTCCAGGGAATTTACACTTGAAAAAACATAAAATTCGAGGATATTTTCAGAACATTAAAAAAAAAAATTCAGAACATAAAATGTTCAAACAATGAATGTTTTTATATCAAATTGTTGTTTTACTTTAGACATACTGTAAAATGGGTATTATTCGTGACTGTGTAATTTTTTAATTTAGCTGCGAAAATTACACTTACGCAAATAATAAATCCATTAGAACAAAAAAACAAAAAAAACAACAACAGTTTAGCAATTTTGGCATGCTGTTCTGCATCATAGAGTCTATATTCACCATGTTTTTGTTTACGATATGTAGAAGTGTTTAATTTATCAACGGCATCATTGGCGGCCTGTTTTGATTGAACTTCTTCGATCGTTAAACACGTTGAAAGGTCAGGTAAACCAACAGTTTCAGGTTTGTCCGCAATTTTTTTAACCACTGCAAAATTGAACCTGTCATAATGGTTTTTGTGAAGAATGATAAATGTCGTTGATTTTTGGAACAGACATTCTTACTGGTATTGTTAAGCTGTGAATAAACATTTAGAAATTAGTATAATGAGCCATTTTTAATTGGCCAATCAAAATAAGAGACACAAATGGTTTTGTAAACTTCCGGAAAAACGTCATCGACAAGTGACAAAAACAAAAGAGGTGAGACGTTTTTAACAACCGGTGTTTAAACATTAAAACTAGATTACTAGTACAAGTGTTTGTCTTTATTTCACACTTTCTGGAGAGAACAAAAAACAAAAACCACGACACCGCGAAAATTAAAAACTGCAAACTGCCTGCATTTTTTATATCGCGAAGATTTACTGCCGCGAATAATACCCGTTTTACAGTATTATAATTAAAACAAAAATAAAGATGCGAAAAGAAAACAAAAAAAAACCCACCAAAGTTTTTGCCTAATTTAGTAAATTTCCAGGACATAGTGAAATTTAATGCTTTTTCCAGGACATTCCAGGCCTGGATTTTAAAATCACAAAATTTAATGACCTTCCAGGATTTCCAGGACTCTGTTATCGCCCTGCTGAAATGCCTCCTCAAAATCTCCACTGATCTAGACCAAATGGCCTTGCCCTCTCATATGACAAATGGCCTTGCCCTCTCATGTGACAAATGGCCTTGCCCTCTCATGTGACAAATGGCCTTGCCCTCTCATGTGACAAATGGCATTGCCCTCTGTGACAAATGGCCTTGCCCTCTGTGACAAATGGCCTTGCCCTCACATGTGCCAAATGGTCTTGCCCTCTCATGTGCCAAATGGTCTTGCCTCTCATGTGACAAATGGTCTTGCCCTCTCATGTGCCAAATGGCCTTGCCCTCATGTGACAAATGACCTTGCCCTCTCATATGACAAAGTCAAGACCTGCATTAACAAATATCACATGTTCCTACCAGTGGTCCTCTTCCAAGACTTCTGGGTACACGGCCGACTCGAGGAGGAACTTGACGACCGGCAGACGGCCACACCGGCACGCCAACATCAGCGCGGTGTCGCCTTCCTTCGTACGCAGGTTGTGATCAAACCGGGGCTGCAACGACAAACAAAATACATTCTGTTATATCTATAGGGGGGAAATTAACTCTTGTACTTCTGCAGAGACAAAACAAAGGATGGATGGATGGATGGATGGATGGATGGATGGATGGATGGATGGGTGGATGGATAGATGGATGGATGGATGGATGGGTGGATGGGTGAATGGGTGGATGGATGGATGGGTGGATGGATGGATGGATGGATGGATGGGTGGGTGGATGGATGGATGGATGGGTGGGTGGATGGATGGATGGATGGATGGATGGGTGGATGGATGGATGGATTGATGGGTGGATGGATGGATGGATGGATGGATGGATGGGTGAATGGGTGGATGGATGGATGGATGGGTGAATGGGTGAATGGGTGGATGGATGGATGGATGGATGGATGGATGGATGGATGGGTGAATGGGTGGATGGATGGATGGATGGATGGATGGATGGATGGATGGATGGATAGGTGGATGGGTGGATGGATGGATGGGTGGATGGATGGATGGATGGATGGATGGATGGGTGGATGGATGGATGGATGGGTGGATGGATGGATGGATGGATGGATGGATGGATGGATGGGTGAATGGGTGGGTGGATGGATGGGTGGATGGATGGATGGATGGATGAAATGATGGATGGATGAAAAAAAGAAGTTTGTTTTGTTTAACGACACCACTAGAGTACATTGATTAATTAATCATCGCCTATTGGATGTCAAACATTTGGTAATTCTGACATGTACAGTCTTAAAGAGGAAACCTGTTACATTTTTCCATTAGTAGTAAGGGATTTTTTTTTATATACATCATCCCACAGACAGGATAGCACATACCACATCATTTGATATATCCCACACCAAACGTACATCAGGCGAGTGCTTTACCACTGGGCTACATCCCTCTCCCTATGGATGGATGAAAGGAATGATGGAACAATGGATGATTGGCGTGATGGATGGATTAATGGATGGATGAATGGTTTAGTAACACCCAGATACAAGAGTGTTTTACCACTGGGCTACATCCCTCTCCCTATGGATGGATGAAAGGAATGATGGAACAATGGATGATTGGCGTGATGGATGGATTAATGGATGGATGAATGGTTTAGTAACACCCGGACACAAGAGAACCAGTGAGGTATATGTTACACCCGTATATTAATAATGAATGTTAAAAGTTTGTTTTGTTTAATGACACCACTAGAGCACACTGATTAATTAATCATCGTCTGTTGGATGTCAAACATTTGGTAATTCTGACTCATAGTCAACAGAGGAAACCCACTACATTTTTCCTAATGCAGAACAAACACAGACAGCAAAGCACATACCACGACCTTAGACCATTTGTGAATGTGGTGCACTGGATGGAACAAGAAAATATTGAATATGTTACGGATTGATAAGGAAGAAATGGCCTTTAATGTCTAGCAAGTTCCAAAAATTTTCAGTACATTCACCACAGAACAGATGTGGAAAATCAAAAACATTTACATCACTATTCAAGGGAGGTAACTCAAGGTCCTTTTTTTTCTGTTTTAGCCTAAAAGTAGTGATTTTCAATAATTTGTTAACAGTTGATATACCATTTATTGGAAATAAAAACATATACGATGTCACCTCATGATATTTAGTCAAGTTTTAGCTTTATTATAAAGTATAGTCATCAAGTTTTAACTTTATAATAAAGCATACAGACCAAGTTTTAACTTTATAATAAAGCATACAGACCAAGTTTTAACTTTATAGACCAAGTTTTAACTTTATAATAAAGCATACAGACCAAGTTTTAGCTTTATTATAAAGTATAGAGACATCAAGTTTTAGCTTTATTACAAAGTATATAGACATCAAGTTTTAGCTTTATTACAAAGTATACAGACATCAAGTTTTAGCTTTATTACAAAGTATACAGACATCAAGTTTTAGCTTTATTACAAAGTATACAGACATCAAGTTTTAGCTTTACTATAAAGTACAGAGACATCCAGTTTAGCTTTATTATAAAGTCTAGAGACATTCAGTTTAGCTTTACTATAAAGTCTAAAGACATAAGTTTTAGCTTTACTATAAAGTCTAGAGACATCAAGTTTAGCTTTACTATAAAGTCTAGAGACATCAAGTTTAGCTTTACTATAAAGTCTAAAGACATCAAGTTTTAGCTTTACTATAAAGTCTAGAGACATCAAGTTTAGCTTTACTATAAAGTCTAGAGACATCGAGTTTTAGCTTTACTATAAAGTCTAGAGACATCAAGTTTAGCTTTACTATAAAGTCTAGAGCCATCAAGTTTTAGCTTTACTATGAAGTCTAGAGACATCGAGTTTTAGCTTATTATAAAGTCTAGAGCCATACCAGCCACGCTTCCTGTAGAGTGTTGAACGCCTTCTTGGATTTGTCCGTGATACATTTAGCGATGAGCTTCGTGTGCTGGTCGCGTTCCGCGTCGATCATTATCCGCAAGCCCTCGAACTCGGGACACGTGAACAGACAGCCGTTCGCGTCCAGTATGGCCGTCGTAGCACCACACTGCAGGAGCAGGTTCGCTACCTTAATGAAACCTGCAACAATAAATGATCAGTGAAATGAGATGGAGTTTGTTTTATAATTTAACGATGCACTGCTGATGCCAATACAAGTTTATTTCCTGATAAATCATGTGTTGGAGATGGCATATAATATAAAAGTTAAAAAGTTTGTTCTGTTTAACGACACCACTAGAGCACATGGATTAATTAATAATCAGCTGTTGCAAGGAAGGAATGAAATGTTTTATTTAACGACGCACTCAACAGATTTTATTTATGGTTATATGGTGTCGGACGTATGGTTAAGGACCACACAGATATTGAGAGAAGAATCCCGCTGTTGCCACTTCATGGGCTACTCTTTTCGATCTTTTATATGCACCATCCCACAGACAGGGTAGTACATACCACAACCTTTGATATACCAGGCTGAAACGAAAAAATTGCTCAAAAAGCCACTGATGGGGATCGATCCAAGACTGACTGAGCATCAGGTGAGCACTTTACCACTGGGCTACTTCATACTATATATAGTGTTTAATATATGATTAGTTCCAACACTTGTTCCAAAGAGATGAAACCTATTGCAGTCACATAGGCCACTGATGGGGATCGATCCAAGACTGACTGGGCATCAGGTGAGCACTTTACCACTGGGCTACATCATACTATATATAGTGTCTAATATATGATTAGTTCCAACACTTGTTCTAAAGAGATGAAACCTATTGCAGTCACACAGGCCACTGCATGATGGGGATCGATCCTAGACTGACTGGACATGAGACGAGTGTTCTACCACTGGGCTACATCCCGCCCTATAGATGCAGCTGACTATACAGTGTCTAATATATATGATTAGTTTCAACACTTGTTCAACCTATTGCAGTCACATAGGCCACTGACGAGGATCGATCCTAGACTGACTGGACATCAGACGAGTGTTCTACCACTGGGCTACATCCCGCCCTATAGATGTAGCTGACTATACAGTGTCTAATATATATGATTAGTTTCAACACTTATTCAACCTATTGCAGTCACATAGGCCACTGACGAGGATCGATCCTAGACTGACTGGACATCAGACGAGTGTTCTACAACTGGGCTACATCCCGCCCTATAGATGCAGCTGACTATACAGTGTCTAATATATATGATTAGTTTCAACACTTATTCAACCTATTGCAGTCACATAGGCCACTGACGAGGATCGATCCTAGACTGATTGGGCATCAGGCAAATGCTATACCACTGGGCAACATCCTACTCCTTGTTCTATACATGAAAACGAAAGACAAGCCAACCTTTCTCTGCTGCCAGCTGTAGAGCCGTTTTGTTTTCGGCGTCCACCACATTGATGTCGAGGATTCTTCTACAACTCTGACCCTTCTGTCGCATCTTCGTTATCTCCCCTGATGGCCGACAGAACCTGGTGAGAAATTCCACGATGGCGAAATGACCCATCTTGCTGGCCAGGTGCAGTACAGTGGACCCGGTCGTACTGTGACGTTTTCGGATGTCTCCGCCTTTCTGAATAACACAGAGACGGAATCGTTATGTAACGGGATCACGTAATGAGTGTGTGTGTTCAACACAGAGTCAGTACAGTGGACACCGGTCGTACGGGACCATGTAACGAGTGTGTGTGTGACGTTTTCGAGTGTGTGTGTTCAGTACAGTGGACCGGTGTTCTGTCTCCGCCTTTCTGAATAACACAGAGACGGAATCGTTATGTAACGAGACCACGTAATGAGTGTGTGTGTTCAGTACGGTGGACCCGGTGTTCTGTGACGTTTTCGGATGTCTCCGCCTTTCTGAATAACACAGAGACGGAATCGTTATGTAACGGGACCATGTAACGAGTGTGTGTGTTCAGTACAGTGGACCCGGTGTTCTGTGACGTTTTCGGATGTCTCCGCCTTTCTGAATAACACAGAGACGGAATCGTTATGTAACGGGACCACGTAACGAGTGTGTGTGTTCAGTACAGTGGACCCGGTCGTACTGTGACGTTTTCGGATGTCTCCGCCTTTCTGAATAACACAGAGACGGAATCGTTATGTAACGGGACCACGTAATGAGTGTGTGTGTTCAGTACAGTGGACCCGGTCGTACTGTGACGTTTTTGGATGTCTCCGCCTTTCTGAATAACACAGAGACGGAATCGTTATGTAACGGGACCACGTAATGAGTGTGTGTGTTCAGTACAGTGGACCCGGTGTTCTGTGACGTTTTCGGATGTCTCCGCCTTTCTGAATAACATAGAGACGGAATCGTTATGTAACGGGACCACGTAACGAGTGTGTGTGTTCAGTACAGTGGACCCGGTCGTACTTTGACATTTTCGGATGTCTCCGCCTTTCTGAATAACACAGAGACGGAATCGTTATGTAACGGGACCACGTAATGAGCGCGTGTTCTGTACACCAGTTTCGGTTAACCTTTAGACTACTGGATTAATTTTTCACAAAAACCATGTTGAGTGGGTACAACTACAAGTTTATAATTTTTACTCACATATATTCACTTAAAATAATTTATAAATACATAAAATAAAGTTCATATTTGAATCGGTAAGTATTATTTTCATGGATTTATATAATTTTTATGATATTTTAGATCAGTTAATGTTGACTAAAATTAGTCAAAAAATATTTATGTCTATTATTCCCGATAACAGTGGTTTTCTGACCAGAATTGTTTTTAGAAAAACAAACTACTATTCATATCCCAATATTTGGTGATTTTCGTTGTTGGTAAAACGATCAAATTTATTACCAAATTAGCTGTCATAATCAGCTATCGATCCCTAAAAATGAGCACGACGTGCCGCCATTGTCAAGCGAAAATACTTGCCGAAAACCAATTTTTCAACTCAAAATTACAAGCTATTTTTAAAACCCCCCAAAAAACCACCTAAAGATACAGGAAGCTGGGTTGCCTTCTGTTTCCCATTATACAAGTCTTTCCGGTGAGTGTCATGTGCAAAATGGCGGGAAATATGAATTGGGGAATTGGCACTGTATACAATGTACAGTGTTGGTGCAAAACGGCGGGAAATATGAATTGGGGAATGCACTGCATGTATACAGTGTACAGTATGTTGACTGGCGTGACGTTGGGCGAGATATCTCGCCTGCAGTAGTCAGAAGGCTAAGTCATAAGGCTGGTAGGTACTGGGTTCGCAACCCAGTACCTGCTCCCACCCAGAGTGAGTTTTAACGACTCAAAGGTAGGTGTACGGCCACTACATATACACCCTCTTCTCTCTCACAAACCACTAACAACTAACCCACTGTCCTGGATAGACAGCCCAGATAGCTGAGGTGTGTGTGTGACCAGGACAGCATGCTTGAACCTTAATTGGATATAAGCACAAAAATAAGTTGAAATGGAAATGTTCTGGACATGAGAATACAATTATAACCCAGTCAAGACCCGTAACAGTTCAACTGCCCGTGGCCCACAGCTCCGGGACGTACTTTAATATAATGGGTGATGTGATATAATTATTTTCTTTAACAACATATCCACAGCACACACATTTATTAATCATCGGCTATTGGATATTGGATATCAACCATTTGGTAATTTGGACATTTAGTCTTTAGAGAGGAAACCCAGTACATTTTTTTCCATTAGTACCAAGGGATCTTTTATATGTACCATCCCACAGACAGGATAGCACATACCACGGCCTTTGGTATACCATTCGTGCTGCAATGGTTGGAATGAGAAATAGCTCAGGGGATCAATTCCAGACCAACCGTGCATCAAGCGAGTGCTTTACCATTGGGCTACGTCCCTCTTCCTCAGTATATTACTTCAATTGGTGATATTTATTTAGCAGTGTGTCTTTAATATGTAAAAAAAAATATTTTAAAGTGCCAAGTTTCCCCCATCGTAGCAAGATAAAGTTGTAAGATGATGAATCAGGGTTCCACAACCTCTGATATCAACTTTGTTTCTGGGGGCAATGAAGTAATTTGAACTGAATTTTAAAAACATTAAATATTAACATAGTGGTCTTTATAAAATGTTTGGCATAAATAATTAGGCTATTTTTAGCAGAATGTTAAAAAATTAAACTTTAAATGTAAAACAACATTAAAGATGTTAAACAAGTTCACACTGAAAAGAGTTAACATGTTTCACTGTGTACCCTGCAAGGCAGACCATTTCATGCGTGTCAGTTACGCAACTTTAAAATCACGAGAACCGCAAATCAGTTACGTGGTGAATAATTACATTCTAACATTAAAAGTACCATATATCAGTAATGAAAGAGAAAATCAGTTTCTTTTTAAATACATTCGAACCACCAATGTAGCACAGAACCGTAGTACAAGTGTTTTAGGATTAGGTTAGCCTAACTCATCGGTTACTAGAACTATATTCACGTAACTAAACCATCGGTTACCTAAGTAAAACTCACGTGAACAGACTTCTGGTTACCGTAAGATTGTGAAATATTGTGCCCTGCTCTGAGTATATAAAAACACTGGAGTCTTCAAAATACGCACATACCTCAAACAGTAGCTTGACCACATCCAGATTTCCATTCTCTACGGCCAAGTATAACGGCCAATTGCCACTGCCACTCTGAAATACATTAAAAATGATACAACATCTCTATAGATTAATACTGTCTCTATTCAGTGGTATAAAGAACACATAGAGAAACATACCCGCATATTAATGCTGTCTCTATTCAGTGGTATAAAGAACAAATAGAGAGACATCTCCGCAGATTAATACTGTCTCTATTCAGTGGTATAAAGAACAAATAGAGAGACATCTCCGCAGATTAATACTGTCTCTAGTCAGTGGTATAAAGAACAAATAGAGAGACATCTCCACAGATTAATACTGTCTCTAGTCAGTGGTATAAAGAACAAACAGAGAGACATACCCGCAGATTAATACTGTCTCTATTCAGTGGTATAAAGAACAAATAGAGAGACATCTCCACAGATTAATACTGTCTCTATTCAGTGGTATAAATAACAAATAGAGAGACATCTCCGCAGATTAATACTGTCTCTATTCAGTGGTATAAAGAACAAATAGAGAGACATACCCACAGATTAATGCTGTCTCTATTCAGTGGTATAAGGAACAAATAGAGAGACATACCTACAGATTAATGCTGTCTCTATTCAGTGGTATAAAGAACAAACAGAGAGACATCTTCACAGATTAATGCTGTCTCTATTCAGTGGTATAAAGAACAAACAGAGAGACATCTCCGCAGATTAATACTGTCTCTATTCAGTGGTATAAAGAACTAATAGAGAGACATCTCCGCAGATTAATACTGTCTCTAGTCAGTGGTATAAAGAACAAATAGAGAGACATACCCACAGATTAATACTGTCTCTATTCAGTGGTATAAAGAACAAATAGAGAGACATCTCCACAGATTAATACTGTCTCTATTCAGTGGTATAAAGAACAAATAGAGAGACATACCCACAGATTAATACTGTCTCTATTCAGTGGTATAAAGAACAAATAGAGAGACATCTCCACAGATTAATACTGTCTCTATTCAGTGGTATAAAGAACAAATTCAGATTAAGTCTCTATTCAGTTGTATAAAGAACAAATAGAGAGACATACCCACAGATTAATACTGTCTCTATTCAGTGGTATAAAGAACAAATAGAGAGACATACCCGCAGATTAATACTGTCTCTATTCAGTGGTATAAAGAACAAATAGAGAGACATACCCGCAGATTAATACTGTCTCTATTCAGTGGTATAAAGAACAAATAGAGAGACATACCCGCAGATTAATACTGTCTCCATCATCGAGCATGCAGTAGAGTTCCGAGGCTTTTCCGTTGAGAGAACAGTCAAGAACTTTGGGATTGACGATCTCCTCCTGTCTCCTGTAACACAATTACAACACGTTCAGTAAGCAATGTTTATCTAATAACTGCATCGGAACACCACCACCACCTTTCTGAATAACAACAGACACAATTACAACACGTCCAGTAAAAAAAAAGATATGTTTTATTTAACGACGCACTCAACACATTTTATTTACAGTTATATGGCATTGGACATATGGGCTACTCTTTTTGATTAGCAGCAAGGGATCTTTTATATGCATCATCCCATAGACAGGATAGCACATACCACGACCTCTGATGTACCAGTCGTGGTGCACTGATGGAACGAGAAATAGGCCAATGGGCCCACCGACAAGGATCGATCCCAAACCGACCACGCATCAAGCGAGCACTTTACCACTGGGCTACGTCTCGACCGTGAATAACAAGAGACACGGTTGTAATGGAACAGGCCAGCGTAATGACTGGGTGTGTTCTAAACAGAAGAATACAATTATAACCCAGTTAGGACCTGTAACAGTTCAACTACTTGAGGCCCACAAATCCAGAAGAAAGTTTCACATAATTGGTGATGATATAGTTGTTTTGTTTAACACCATCCCTAAAGCACATTGATTTATAAATCGTCAGCTATTGGATGTCAAACATTTAGTAATTTTGACATACAGTTTAACTTTTATATGCACTATCCCATAGACAGGATAGCACATACCACAGCCTTTGATATACCAGTCGTGAAATAGCCCAATGGGCCCACCGATGGGGATTGATCCCAGACTGACTGTGAATCAAGCGAGCACTGTACTACTTTACCTTTCCCAGGCCCAGTGATGGGGATTGATCCCAGACTGATCACGAATCAAGCGAGCACTGTACTACTTGACCTTTTCCAGGCCCACCAACGGGGATTGATCCCAGACTGACTGTGAATCAAGCGAACACTGTACTACTTTACCTTTCCCAGGCCCAGTGATGGGGATTGATCCCAGACTGACTGTGAATCAAGCGAACACTGTACTACTTTACCTTTCCCAGGCCCACCGACAGGGATTGATCCCAGACTGACTGTGAATCAAGCGAACACTGTACTACTTTACCTTTCCCAGGCCCACTGACGGGGATTGATCCCAGACTGACTGTGAATCAAGCGAACACTGTACTACTTTACCTTTCCCAGGCCCACCGATGGGGATTGATCCCAGACTGACTGTGAATCAAGCGAACACTGTACTACTTTACCTTTCCCAGGCCCACCGACGGGGATTGATCCCAGACTGACTGTGAATCAAGCGAACACTGTACTACTTTACCTTTCCCAGGCCCACCGACGGGGATTGATCCCACACTGACTGTGAATCAAGCGAGCACTGTACTACTTTACCTTTCCCAGGCCCACCAACGGGGATTGATCCCAGACTGACTGTGAATCAAGCGAACACTGTACTACTTTACCTTTCCCAGGCCCAGTGATGGGGATTGATCCCAGACTGACTGTGAATCAAGCGAACACTGTACTACTTTACCTTTCCCAGGCCCACCGACAGGGATTGATCCCAGACTGACTGTGAATCAAGCGAACACTGTACTACTTTACCTTTCCCAGGCCCACTGACGGGGATTGATCCCAGACTGACTGTGAATCAAGCGAACACTGTACTACTTTACCTTTCCCAGGCCCACCGACGGGGATTGATCCCAGACTGACTGTGAAACAAGCGAGCACTGTACTACTTTACCTTTCCCAGGCCCACCGACAGGGATTGATCCCAGACTGACTGTGAATGCAGTGAGCACTGTACTACTTTACCTTTCCCAGGCCCACCGATGGGGATTGATCCCAGACTGACTGTGAATCAAGCGAGCACCGTACTACTTTACCTTTCCCAGGCCCACCGACAGGGATTGATCCCAGACTGACTGTGAATCAAGCGAACACTGTACTACTTTACCTTTCCCAGGCTCACCGATGGGGATTGATCCCAGACTGACTGTGAATCAAGCGAACACTGTACTACTTTACCTTTCCCAGGCCCACCGATGGGGATTGATCCCAGACTGACTGTGAATCAAGCGAACACTGTACTACTTTACCTTTCCCAGGCCCACCGACGGGGATTGATCCCAGACTGACTGTGAATCAAGCGACCACTGTACTACTTTACCTTTCCCAGGCTCACCGATGGGGATTGATCCCAGACTGACTGTGAATCAAGCGAGCACTGTACTACTTTACCTTTTCCAGGCCCACCGATGGGGATTGATCCCAGACTGACTGTGAATCAAGCGAACACTGTACTACTTTACCTTTCCCAGGCCCACCGACGGGGATTGATCCCAGACTGACTGTGAATCAAGCGAACACTGTACTACTTTACCTTTCCCAGGCCCACCGACGGGGATTGATCCCAGACTGACTGTGAAACAAGCGAGCACTGTACTACTTTACCTTTCCCAGGCTCACCGACGGGGATTGATCCCAGACTGACCGCCAATCAAGCGAGCACTGTACTACTTTACCTTTCCCAGGCCCACCGACGGGGATTGATCCCAGACTGACTGTGAATGCAGCGAGCACCGTACTACTTTACCTTTCCCAGGCCCACCGATGGGGATTGATCCCAGACTGACTGTGAATCAAGCGAGCACTGTACTACTTTACCTTTCCCAGGCCCACTAACGGGGATCGATCCCAGACTGACTGTGAATCAAGCGAGCACTGTACTACTTTACCTTTCCCAGGCCCACCGACGGGGATTGATCCCAGACTGACTGTGAATCAAGCGACCACTGTACTACTTTACCTTTCCCAGGCTCACCGATGGGGATTGATCCCAGACTGACTGTGAATCAAGCGAGCACCGTACTACTTTACCTTTTCCAGGCCCACCGACAGGGATTGATCCCAGACTGACTGTGAATCAAGCGAACACTGTACTACTTTACCTTTCCCAGGCCCACCGACGGGGATTGATCCCAGACTGACTGTGAATCAAGCGAACACTGTACTACTTTACCTTTCCCAGGCCCACCGACGGGGATTGATCCCAGACTGACTGTGAATCAAGCGACCACTGTACTACTTTACCTTTCCCAGGCTCACCGATGGGGATTGATCCCAGACTGACTGTGAATCAAGCGAGCACCGTACTACTTTACCTTTTCCAGGCCCACCGACAGGGATTGATCCCAGACTGACTGTGAATCAAGCGAACACTGTACTACTTTACCTTTCCCAGGCCCACCGACGGGGATTGATCCCAGACTGACTGTGAATCAAGCGAACACTGTACTACTTTACCTTTCCCAGGCCCACCGACGGGGATTGATCCCAGACTGACTGTGAAACAAGCGAGCACTGTACTACTTTACCTTTCCCAGGCTCACCGACGGGGATTGATCCCAGACTGACCGCCAATCAAGCGAGCACTGTACTACTTTACCTTTCCCAGGCCCACCGACGGGGATTGATCCCAGACTGACTGTGAATGCAGCGAGCACCGTACTACTTTACCTTTCCCAGGCCCACCGATGGGGATTGATCCCAGACTGACTGTGAATCAAGCGAGCACTGTACTACTTTACCTTTCCCAGGCCCACTAACGGGGATCGATCCCAGACTGACTGTGAATCAAGCGAGCACTGTACTACTTTACCTTTCCCAGGCCCAGCGATGGGGATCGATCCCAGACTGACTGTGAATCAAGCGAACACTGTACTACTTTACTTTTCCCAGGCCCACCGACGGGGATTGATCCCAGACTGATCACGAATCAAGCGAGCACTGTACTACTTGACCTTTTCCAGGCCCACCAACGGGGATTGATCCCAGACTGACTGTGAATCAAGCGAGCACTGTACTACTTTACCTTTCCCAGGCCCACCGACGGGGATTGATCCCAGACTGACTGTGAATCAAGCGAGCACTGTACTACTTTACCTTTCCCAGGCCCACCGACGGGGATTGATCCCAGACTGACTGTGAATCAAGCGAACACTGTACTACTTTACCTTTCCCAGGCTCACCGATGGGGATTGATCCCAGACTGACTGTGAATCAAGCGAACACTGTACTACTTTACCTTTCCCAGGCCCAGCGACAGGGATTGATCCCAAACTGACTGTGAATGAAGCGAACACTGTACTACTTTACCTTTCCCAGGCCCACCGACGGGGATTGATCCCAGACTGACTGTGAATGCAGCGAGTTACGTTACTACTTTACCTTTCCCAGGCTCACCGACGGGGATTGATCCCAGACTGACTGTGAATCAAGCGAACACTGTACTACTTTACCTTTCCCAGGCCCACCGATGGGGATTGATCCCAGACTGACTGTGAATCAAGCGAACACTGTACTACTTTACCTTTCCCAGGCCCACCGACGGGGATTGATCCCAAACTGACTGTGAATGAAGCGAACACTGTACTACTTTACCTTTCCCAGGCCCACCGACGGGGATTGATCCCAGACTGACCGCGAATGAAGCGAACACTGTACTACTTTACCTTTCCCAGGCCCACCGACGGGGATTGATCCCAGACTGACCGCGAATGAAGCGAACACTGTACTACTTTACCTTTCCCAGGCCAGCTGGAGCTTCTTGTGGATCGACGACTTCTTACACAGCCTCTGAGCCTTGTACAGACCCTGCAATAAAAACATTCAGTTAAAACTCGAATATATTCGGACCAAATTTACGAAGCCCGTTTTATTTTATAAACATTCTAAATACATGTATAGTCACATGCCTGTATCAAGTCAAAAACAGGATTTGTAAATTTAACATTAGATTTTTAAAGCTGCTGTCTTCAGTATATTTTTAATAATTTTCTTACTATTGCGCACCATTCTTCGATATCGTTTGGTAATAAATACTCACTATAAGCTACAATATATGCCATAATAATTAAATTTTTGTTATATTCATTACAATTTAATGCCATCCCATTAGCAATGAGTTTGTTCAATGTAAAAATTACATCATCAGGGGACGTCATACATGATGACTTCATTTTGTATTGGCACTTAGCATTACAGCCAAATAGGCACTTCTACCAAAATGCAGCAAGGGATCTTTTACCAAGGAACATCTTATGTGAAGACATTTTGTATTGGCATTTTGTATTACAGCCACATAGGATTGTTCTATCAAAAAGCAGCAAGGGATCTTTTACCAAGGAACATCATATGTGAAGACATTTTGTATTGGCATTTTGTATTACAGCCACATAGGATTGTTCTATCAAAAAGCAGCAAGGGATCTTTTACCAAGGAACATCATATGTGAAGACATTTTGTATTGGCATTTTGTATTACAGCCACATAGGATTGTTCTATCAAAAAGCAGCAAGGGATCTTTTACCAAGGAACATCATATGTGAAGACATTTTGTATTGGCATTTTGTATTACAGCCACATAGGATTGTTCTATCAAAAAGCAGCAAGGGATCTTTTACCAAGGAACATCATATGTGAAGACATTTTGTATTGGCATTTTGTATTACAGCCACATAGGATTGTTCTATCAAAAAGCAGCAAGGGATCTTTTACCAAGGAACATCATATGTGAAGACATTTTGTATTGGCATTTTGTATTACAGCCACATAGGATTGTTCTATCAAAAAGCAGCAAGGGATCTTTTACCAAGGAACATCATATGTGAAGACATTTTGTATTGGCATTTTGTATTACAGCCACATAGGATTGTTCTATCAAAAAGCAGAAAGGGATCTTTTACCAAGGAACATCATATGTGAAGACATTTTGTATTGGCATTTTGTATTACAGCCACATAGGATTGTTCTATCAAAAAGCAGCAAGGGATCTTTTACCAAGGAACATCATATGTGAAGACATTTTGTATTGGCATTTTGTATTACAGCCACATAGGATTGTTCTATCAAAAAGCAGAAAGGGATCTTTTACCAAGGAACATCATATGTGAAGACATTTTGTATTGGCATTTTGTATTACAGCCACATAGGATTGTTCTATCAAAAAGCAGCAAGGGATCTTTTACCAAGGAACATCATATGTGAAGACATTTTGTATTGGCATTTTGTATTACAGCCACATAGGATTGTTCTATCAAAAAGCAGAAAGGGATCTTTTACCAAGGAACATCATATGTGAAGACATTTTGTATTGGCACTTTGTATTAGTCACATAGGATTGTTCTATCAAAAAGCAGCAAGGGATCTTTTACCAAGGAACGTCTTATATGAAGACATTTTGTATTGGCATTTTGTTATTACAGTCACATAGGATTGTTCTATCAAAAAGCAGCAAGGGATCTTTTACCAAGGAACGTCATTTGTGAAGACATTTTGTATTGGCACTTTGTATTACAACCACATAGGATTGTTCTATCAAAAAGCAGCAAGGGATCTTTTATGTGAATTTCCTAATTGTCAGAACAGTACACACTGCAGCCTTCGATGAACAAGTTATAGGGTACTGGATTGCACAGTAAAAACCCCGAATTCATCGAGGGAGATTGATCCCGGAAGCCACAGCATGTCAGGTGAATGATCTATCACTGAGCTACATCCCGCTCCCTTCCATACCAAAAGTTTTGTTTTGTTTAACGACACCACTAGAGCACATTGATTTATTTATCATCGGCAATTGAATGTCTAACATTTGCTAATTTTTACATAGTCTTAGAGAGGAAACCTGCTACATTTTTCCATTAGTAGCAAGGAATCTTTTATAAGCACCATCCCACAGACAGGATAGCACATACCACAGCCTTTGATACACCAGTCATTGTGCACTGGCTGGTAATGGAAATAGCTCAGTGGGTCCACCAATGGGGATCGATCCTAATTGGACAGCACACGAGGTTTTACCACTGGGCTACATCCCACACCCCTTTTTCATTCCAGCCAGTGCACCAAGACTGGTCTATCAAAGGCCGTAGTATGTGCTATCCTGTCTGAGGGATTAGGCATATGAAAGATTCCTTGCTACTCATGGAAAAATGTAGCAGGTTTCCTTTTTAAGACAATGTCAAAACTACCAAACGTTTGACATCCAATAGTGGATGATTAATAAATCAATGTGCTCTAGTGGTGTCGTTAAACAAAACTTTTAGTATGGAGGGGGCAGGATGTAGCTCAGTGATAGATCATTCACCTGACATGCTGTGGGTTCCGGGATCGATCTCCTTCGATGAATTTGGGGTTTTCCCTGTGGAAAAATGTAGTGGGTTTCCTTTTTAAGACAATGTCAAAACTATCAAATGTTTGACATCCAATAGTGGATGATTAAATAAATCAATATGCTCTAGTGGTGTCGTTAAACAAACCAAACGTTTACTTACGATGAACGTGTCTGGGAAGAAGTGGAGAAACACATCGAGCACCATCTCTTGGTTGTTGAGAATTGCATGGTGTAAAGGGAGATAACCATCCATGTCTGCTATACCCGGGTTTGCTCCTTGTCTGAAAAGAAATAATCCAAATATGAAAAAGAAACATTTGGCTAAGAAGAAAGAAAAAAAATACCCTGCAGGAGCCGCATAAGCAATTAATTATTTAACATCAGCCAGATTTTGCTACGCACTCATTCAGACAGAACAGCACATTCCACAGATTTAGGTCCGAACTTGCGATATGAACTGCCGTAGGTCAGGGACTTTACCGATGGCCGTTTAATTAAACATTATAATTTCTGTTGGTTGAAGGGATCATTTTTCATATTGATATTTGTTGGAAAGGTTACTTTTTAAAATTGTTGTAAACAGGCTCAAAACTGTCATTGGTGAGCATTTTAGGCTGAGGCAAAAACATTTTTAAATTGCCGTGATAGGTAAAAACAATTCCTAACTTTGAACCCTGTTACAGTGATGTTGGTGTACATAAATACACTTTAAAAAAGTGTCAAACTTTTATATGTAGTATTATCTTTTGATCCCTTAAAGAAACAAATCTTCCACAAGAAATGGATTAATTGATATTTAATCACACCCCAGCACGAAAAATAGATTGGTGATTAAAGAGTCAAAGGTTAATATATAAAAACATTGCTGGATAAAACCAATATAAAATTTCTAAATTTAACACATGATATAGCGTGTTATCTTTATGAAAATACAAAACGTTTTAACAGATGTTAATTAGCAATATATTTAAGAATCTCAGAAGAATGTGATAATTCTGTTGTTTTACTATACTGAAATAAAGAAATAAGGACAACACTTGGTATTGCAGTGTAAAGCACATTTCAGTCACCAATGACATCGTAATGTCTGTCTAATTACATTTCCGTTACATTCACTACTAAATAACATCATTCCATTGGTCCAGACGTAGCAACATGAGTTTGATTACTTCTCGATGAACGTAAACGTAACGTTGTCAAGGAACGTCATATCTGATGGCGTCACTTTATACTGACAATTCAAAATAAAACATTAACTTTTAATGTTATTATTATATAATTAAATTTCTGTTATATTCATTACAAAATAACATCATTCCATTGGTCCAGACGTAGCAACATGAGTTTGATTACTTCTCGATGAACGTAAACGTAACGTTGTCAAGGAACGTCATATCTGATGGCGTCACTTTATACTGACAATTCAAAATAAAACATTAACTTTTAATGTTATTATTATATAATTAAGTTTCTGTTATATTCATTACAATATAATGTCATCCCATTGGTCCAGACGTAGCAACGAGAGTTTGTTCATATCTCGATGAATGTAAAACTTACATCGTCCGGGAACGTCATACCTGATGACGTCTTTTTATATTGGTAATTTGTCTTACTGAGCGTTATTGTTTTAATTTTAAAAGAATAATTCAAATAAAATATGAACTTTTAATATTATTATTAGTATGTATATTTCAAATTTAATTATAAGTATTGTCAATTATTTCTTTTACATTCATCTGCGTATGAACAAAAAACATCATCCGCAAACGTATATGTGAGGAACGTCGATTCAGTTTGTGGATGATTTTTTTCTTCTCAGAAATAAGAGACAATCCTTAAATAAAGTACAAAGATGTAATGTGACACTGAATGTCAGTAATGTGATAGTGAATGTAATTAATGTGACACTGAATGTCAGTAATGTCACACTGAATGTCGGTAATGTCACACTGAATGTCAGTAATGTGACACTGAATGTCAGCAATGTGACAGTGTATGTCGGTAATGTGATAGTGAATGTCGGTAATGTCGATAATGTGAGATTCAATGTCAGTAATGTGAGATTCAATGTCAGTAATGTGAGACTGACTGCTGTAACACAGTTAATGTCCTGACACTAATGATGAGTGGTTTGTTTACAGTCATTCTTTCCTGTTCAGTGTTGATGTGAAGAGTATATTTACTGCAGTACTACAGTGGAACTTACTCAAGGAGAATCTCGACAATGGCATCGTTTCCCATCTGTGCAGCAATACTGAGAGCGGTCATCCCCGTCTGAAACAGTCACAACAAGAACCAGTGAACACATGAGTCATGTGTCACAATAACCAGTGAACACACGAGTCATGTGTCACAATAACCAGTGAACACACGAGTCATGTGTCACAATAACCAACTTGTAGACACAAATCAAAAAAGAATAATCAACTAACCGAGCAGTTATAATTTCAAACTGTAAGCAAACAACATTCTTGACTATAGGCGAGTATTGCCATTTCATTTAATGTTTTCACAAATTGCAGATAAAAATAGAACATTTTTTTTAATTTACAAAACACTTTTTTTCGTTTTCTTTTTTGTGAAGCCAAAATGATATTATCAAAAAGCACATTTAGTTGAGGCTAGTATGAGGTATAGACATCATTTATCTTTGAAATATTTGTATCAAAATGTCACTACTTTTGCTGGTTTGATACACTCGGAAACAACTCATAAGATATACGGTATCTGATGGCCACGTATGCAGAATTCTGTCAGTGACAAAACGTTACGAGGCTTATAGGTTGGTAAATGTTTTTACATTTTAATCATTGAGATAGGAGGGATTGACTAATAGTGGAGTATATATGATATCTAATTGCAGAATTCTCTGTCTATGAGTACCTTGGTATGCTGGCCATTTATGATCAACTTACAGGTGAGATTGACTTAAAGGTGAATATATAGAGAATAACTAGTTAATGACGTCAGATATCTGCTTTATCCTGTGATGGTTAGAATGGGAAATTCAGCGAGGCTCTGCTGAGTGGAATTTCTCATTCGGCCTGAACAGGATAAAGCAGATATCCGACGTCAGTAACTAGTTATTACTTTTATCCTGCAGACCATAAAATTTAAGGGGAAAAGCTATTATTTACGTTATTTCTTCCACATTGTACAATGACCTAGAGGTCAAATGAGCAATTTTGTAATGTAGCTATGTGTGTGACGTCAAAAGTCATAATCTGCTAGTATATGTTCATGACTTTGCTTAAACCGGTCATCATAATCTGTCAATAGAAACAGTGGTTGCAGGATAAATTATGTACACGATATCCAACGACCACTCACGTAGAACACTCTGTGCGTACCTTGGTATGCTGGGCGTTTATGGTTGACCGGTTTTTGGCGAGCAGAATGGCGAGCGTATCGGCTCGGTTGTAGATGACGGCGATCATCAACAACGTGTAGCCATCTTCGTCAACCACATACAGGTCTGTCACATACAGCAACGTCATCTCAACATCGCCCTACAAACAAAACACTGCACTAATATAAAGTTTAACAATGTCATCAACAACGTGTAGCTATCTTTGTCAACCACACACAGGTCTGTCGAATACAGCAACGTCATCTCAACATCGCCCTACAAACAAAACACTGCACTAATATAAATTTAACAACGTCATCAACAACGTCATCTCAACATCGCCCTACAAACAAAACATTTCAGACTCATTAATTTAAAGTTTATTTTAACAACATCCTCCTACTTTACAATAATTCCTTTCGTTACTGATATGTTTGCTTGATTATCCAAAATTGTATTTTCTCATGAAACATTAGTCAAATTTGATTAACTCAAACATCGATCTTTTGAAAATTTTGATCTCTCAAACTGAAGTGACAGTCCCAGGATTATTTCACAAGAGGTCTTCCTTAAAAAAATTGACGAGTTCATGAATTATTTCACAAGAGGTCTTCCTTAAAAAAATAAATGAGTTCATTATCATATGTATGTTACCTTTCTGACTTGGTCACTGAGAGCCTCTAGCCTTTTACTTCTGTTGAAACTGATAACCTCCTTACAGTCGTCCTCACTCCCGTTGTATGATGGGATATCATCCGGTCGACGCCCATCGTGATCCTCAATGTTCACATCAGCCCCCCTTCTCACTAGACATCTGAAATCATCAAAATCAGAACTGAGAACATCAAAATCGGAACTGAGAACATCAAAATCAGAACTGAGAACATGAAAATCAGAACTGAGAACATCAAAATCAGAACTGAGAACATCAAAATCAGAACTGAGAACATCAAAATCGGAACTGAGAACATGAAAATCAGAACATCAAAATCAGAACTGAGAACATCAAAATCAGAACGTCAAAATCAGAACTGTGAACATCAAAATCGGAACTGAGAACATCAAAATCTGAGAACATCAAAAAGAAAATATGAAAATAGTAATATGAAAATAAAAATATGAAAATGAAAACATCAAAATGAAAATAAAAATATTTAGATGTGTAGAAGATGAAAATGGGTCACAAAAACCCGTTTCTTATCGAGTATGACTCAGTTGTCAAAACAAATTACCCACCAAAGTTGGCAAAACATAATGATAATTCATAATTATGTGTTACTGACTTAGGCTGGCAGGTAACCCCAGGGCTCACCCTGTACATGGCCATATTAGCCAATTGCTAATTTTTATACAAAGTGGCTACAACATTTAGTCTTTGGCTAATCAATTAGCCCTTAAATCAGCCACATTTTAATAATTTTCAAGGAGATACTATACAAAATCTGAAAATTGGCTAAACCAAAATTATTTCCAGTGTGAGCCCTGTAAACCCCTCCCTCCTTCTCTCTCCCTCCCCTCTTTCTCTCTTCTCCATCCCTCCATTCCTCCCTTTCCCCCTCTCTCTCTCACCCTCCCTTTCCCCCTCTCTCACCCTCTCTTTCTCCTTCTCTCTCCCCTCCCTCCCTCCCTTTCTCTCTCTCCCTCCCCCTCTTTTTCTCTCCCCTTCTCTGAGTCTTCCCCCCTCTCACCCTCTCTCTCTCTTTCCACATGTCTCTTCTCTCCCCCTCCTGCTCCTCCCCCTGCCCCTCCCCCTCACTTCTGATATCTATGCTGGAATTGGCTACAACCTGAATCCATGTTAAGATCACTTCATAGAGTGTTCTCTCACTGTCCACGGTTGTTTTTCTATAAATAGACGGTATGTCATTAAAAACAACTTACTCGACAGTTTTCCTGTGGTTTCCTTCAACAGCATAATGTAAGGCAGACCGGCCAATGTTCGGGTTCTGCTTGTTAGCATCTGCTCCAAACAGACAAATCAACACCTGAGGAGAAATCGAGAACAAACAGGTACACAAAACACAGCCATATGACTTTAATTACAATACACGGAAATATGATTTTAGTTACAAACTAAAGTGTAAACATATTACTAAAAAGTCAAAGTCTAATTTTTCCATTATTAATCAAATTTATGCAAATATTTATATGCACACTAACAATGCTAAAATTCCAAAATTAAGATTTTTCTTAAGTCATAATTCCTCATGGAGTTATTTCCCCTACCAACAGTGGAGTCATCGTCCATGATCCAACAAGGCTTGAAATTAATTTTGCTTCTCAGATGTTTAATTTGGAAGCAAATGTTATGAAAATAAGAAGCATGTCTAGAAAGTAGTCTGGAAATTAGACAACCTATTACACTTATAGCATCTTTTTTTTTTCAACAGCAATGTGAGAAATTTTTACACAAAATTGATAAATAGAAAAAAAGAAAGAAATGTTTTATTTAACGACACACTCAACACATTTTATGTACGGTTATATGGTGTAAAACATATGGTTAAGGACCACACAGATATAGAGAGAAGAAAACGCTGTCGCCACTTCATGGGCTACTCTTTTCAATTAGCAGCAAGGATTCTTTTATATGCACCATCCCACACAGGATAGCACATACCATAGCCTTTGTAGTACCAGTCGTGGTGCACTGACTCAAACGATAACTAGAGGACTCATAGTTTTTGATACGGAAAATATCAACCGAGTCTATGTTAATTGGTATTTGTCGAGGCTCTGATATTTAACATATTAAAAAACATGAGCAGTGATTTCTAGTTATCCTATAACACTTCTAAAATAACATTTTAATTTGATATTTCATAAATCTCCTCAATCGGTGATATATCATCATTGCAATTAGCACAAATGTAGTTTGACATCACGCACTTCGACTGAATCTCATCAAAACGTTACACTCAGGTATAGAGGTCTTGTTGGCTTGTAAACAAATGACCCATTGACAGCAAAAAAAATATTTAACAGAGTTAAAAAAACAAAACTGCTTTCTATTTACATCACAAAGGCACATTTGAAAGCCTATACATTGTATATTAATATATTATTACAAATTTTCCGCCCTTATACAATTTACTCTATTCTGATTGGCTGATGCCATATAACCGTACATAAAATGTGTTGAGTGCATCATTAAATAAAACATTTCTTTCTTTCTTCTTTCTATTCTGATTGGACGATGTTGATTAAAAACCGAATGTTATCCTTCGATAAACCTCAGAAAATGACGTCATTACGTAAAACATCGTGGAAAGGACAACCTTTTTTTTCTTTTTAAACCTAAATAAGTTGTATTGTTTGTAATTATAAGAATTGTTTGCCATTTTTTGTGACTTTATCGATGTATAATAACCACAAATTTAGTATAAAATCACTTCGCTAACCCTAACCCTAAACATCAATAAATTCTAAAAAAATTACAAACTGGAGAAAACTTGAGGTATTTTCTCTTTTATGAATATATTACCTGTCCTCAAACAAGTGCACCCCCCCCCCCCCCTCCCACCTACGGCTAGTAATCTGGTCCGAACATCCCAAAAGCCAATGGGATGGTCTAAATTCTTCTACTGTATGCTCCCTCTAGTTCCGGTCATGTGACTGCAACTCCATTCTTTTTTCTTTCGCTGTTTGGTCGAGACCAGACTACTACTTTGTTTGAGGACAGATAAAGTTGAAAAGAAAAATTCGAACATAAAAACTAATTCTTCATCATTCTACGTACGTCACAGAGGACACAGTTTCCAGCGGCCGCGGCCAACATGAGTGCCGTCATGCCGTCAGCATTACACAGCTCAACATCGGCCGTCTGGATCTTCATCAGGCTCATTATTGACGGGAGATGGGTTAAACCTGCATACAGAAACATTACGTAATTATATAGAATTGTTAGAGTGAAAATAGGCAAGAAAAGGTAATTTAAACCTGGAAACACAAAAATAATGTAAATACCTATATATAATTATTAAGAGTGAAAATAGGTAAGAAAAGATAATTTAAACCTGGAAACACAAAAATTACATAAATATTGTTAGAATGAAAATAGGCAAGAAAATCTTATTTAAACTTGGAAACGGAAAAATTAGTGAAAATAGGCAAGAAAAGATTATTTAAACCTGGAAACGGAAAAATTACATATGATTAATTATTGTTCCGAATGAAAATAGGAAGAAGGAATGAATGTTTTATTTCACCACGCATTCAGTACATTTTAATTATGGTTATACGTCGTCAGACATATGGTTAAGATAATGCGAGAGGAAACTTGCTGCCCCCGACACAATGGCTACTCATTCCAATTAGAGGCAGGATTTAGCTCACTGGGTTGAGTGCTCGCTTGAGGTGCTTGGGTCGCAGGATCGAACCACCTCAGTGGATCCATTCAACTGATTTGGTTTTTTCTTGTTCCAACCAGTGCGCCACAACTGGACAAAGACCATGGTATGTAATTTCTTGTCTGTGGGAAAGTGCATATAAAAGATCCCTTGCTGCATTAGAAAAAATGTAGCAGGTTTCCTCTGATGACTACGAGACAGAATAACCAAATGTTTGACATCCAATAGCCGATGATTAATTAATGAATGTGATCCAGTGGTGTTGTTAAACAAAACAAACTTTATTCTTTCTAATTAACAGCAAGGGATCTTTTACACAGACAGGATTGTACATCCCATGGACTTTGTTACACCCATTATGGAGCACTGGCTGGAAGAAGATATACCCCAACAGCTCCACAAACGGGGATCGATCCCAGACCAGCCCTGCATCGAGCGAGAGCTTTACCACTGGGCTACATCCTGCCCTGCAGGAGACAGCCAAACTGAAAACAGTACGTGAATATTTCAGGAGATAGCCAAACTGAAAACAGTACGTGAATATTTCAGGAGACAGCCAAACTGAAAACAGTACGTGAATATTTCAGGAGACAGCCAAACTGAAAACAGTACGTGAATATTTCAGGAGACAGCCAAACTGAAAACAGTACGTGAATATTTCAGGAGACAGCCAAACTGAAAACAGTACGTGAATATTTCAGGAGATAGCCAAACTGAAAACAGTACGTGAATATTTCAGGAGACAGCCAAACTGAAAACAGTACGTGAATATTTCAGGAGACAGCCAAACTGAAAACATTACGTGAATATTTCAGGGGCGTAACCAGAAACTGTTTAGCATTACACACGCAAACTTTATTGGGGAAACTTAATTACTGAAAAAGGGAAGAGGATATTTTATAGAAAGAAAGAAAGAAAGAAATGTTTTATTTAACGACGCACTCAACACATTTTTATAGAACAATTACAGACAGCCTCGACCTATTCCCAGATGTGTTTTGCATTACGCACATGCGTACTGTGCGTAATGGGTGCATTAGTGTCATATAAAGATTTGCCATGTGCAAGTTTCAGATATTCCGATATACGGAAGTCTAAAATGTTAAATAGCAGATGCCAATTAATTTTTAATTTGATTAGTAACTGTTGCACAATCTGACTGTATGCGTATGTCAAATTAAGGTTTGTGAATTACAGTGTAAAGGGAAATATTTTCACAGGACAAATTCACACAAAATTATAACTTTAATTCAAATCTGGTATCAAAGGAATGTTTTGGGGTTTGTACATTTCACTGCTGATGCCAATACAAGTTTATTTCCTGATAAATCATGTCTTGGAGATGTCAATAATATAATATAAACGTTAGTTTTTGTTTTGTTTAACGACACCACTAGAGCACATTGATTTATTAATCATCTGTTATTGGATGTCAAACATTTGGTAATTCTGACATATAGCGTTAGAGAGGAAACCTGCTACATTTTTCCATTAGTAGCAAGGGATCTTTTATATGCATCATCCCACAGACATGCCAGCATATACCATGGCCTTTGATATACCAGTCGTGGTGCACTGGCTGGAATGAGAAATAGCCCAATGGGCCCACCAACGTGGGTTGATCTCAGACTGACCATGCATCAACCGAGTGCTTTACCGCTTGGCTACGCCCTGACCCATATAATGTAAGTGAGAACAGATATCTCACTTTACCGCTGGGTTACGTCCTGACCCATATAATGTAAGTGAGAACAGATATCTCACTTTACCGCTTGGCTACGCCCTGACCCATATAATGTAAGTGTGAACAGATATCTCACTTTACCGCTTGGCTACGTCCTGACCCATATAATGTAAGTGTGAACAGATATCTCACTTTACCGCTTGGCTACGCCCTGACCCATATAATGTAAGTGAGAACAGATATCTCACTTTACCGCTTGGCTACGCCCTGACCCATATAATGTAAGTGAGAACAGATATCTCACTTTACCGCTGGGTTACGTCCTGACCCATATATTGTAAGTGTGAACAGATATCTCACTTTACCGCTTGGCTACGCCCTGACCCATATAATGTAAGTGTGAACAGATATCTCACTTTACCGCTTGGCTACGCCCTGACCCATATAATGTAAGTGTGAACAGATATCTCACTTTACCGCTTGGCTACGCCCTGACCCCTATAATGTAAGTGTGAACAGATATCTCACTTTACCGCTTGGCTACGCCCTGACCCGTATAATGTAAGTGTGAACAGATATCTCACTTTACCGCTTGGCTACGCCCTGACCCGTATAATGTAAGTGTGAACAGATATCTCACTTTACCGCTTGGCTACGCCCTGACCCGTATAATGTAAGTGTGAACAGATATCTCACTTTACCGCTTGGCTACGCCCTGACCCGTATAATGTAAGTGTGAACAGATATCTCACTTTACCGCTTGGCTACGCCCTGACCCGTATAATGTAAGTGTGAACAGATATCTCACTTTACCGCTTGGCTACGCCCTGACCCGTATAATGTAAGTGTGAACAGATATCTCACTTTACGGTATTTAAGTTAACAAACTTCATCTTACCTCCCTTTACTGCGATATGAAGCAGGAAATCTCCATTACTGTCACATTCGGTGTTCACGTTGAAGTCAAACATCTACAAAATTCAGTGGTAAGGAAGACGTTAAAATGTTTTAACTTTTCATCCCATCTTATTATATATTATGTGAAGTAGCAGATATTTGTTTAAAAACATCTCAGCTCATCTAAACTATTGCTATTCAGTTAAAGTTTGTTTTGTTTAATGACACCACTAGAACACATTGTTTTACATCTCAGCTCATCTAAACTATTGCTATTCAGTTAAAGTTTGTTTTGTTTAACGACACCACTAGAACACATTGATTTACATCTCAGCACATTTAAACTATTGCTATTCAGTTAAAGTTTGTTTTAACGACACCACTAGAACACACTGATTTACATCTCAGCACATTTAAACTATTGCTATTCAGTTAAAGTTTGTTTTGTTTAACGACACCACTAGAACACATTGATTTACATCTCAGCACATTTAAACTATTGCTATTCAGTTAAAGTTTGTTTTAACGACACCACTAGAACACATTGTTTTACATCTCAGCACATTTAAACTATTGCTATTCAGTTAAAGTTTGTTTTAACGACACCACTAGAATACATTGATTTACATCTCAGCACATTTAAACTATTGCTATTTAGTTAAAGTTTGTTTTAACGACACCACTAGAACACACTGATTTACATCTCAGCACATTTAAACTATTGCTATTCAGTTAAAGTTTGTTTTGTTTAACGACACCACTAGAACACATTGATTTACATCTCAGCACATTTAAACTATTGCTATTCAGTTAAAGTTTGTTTTGTTTAACGACACCACTAGAACACATTGTTTTACATCTCAGCACATTTAAACTATTGCTATTCAGTTAAAGTTTGTTTTAACGACACCACTAGAATACATTGTTTTACATCTCAGCACATTTAAACTATTGCTATTCAGTTAAAGTTTGTTTTGTTTAACGACACCACTAGAACACATTGATTTACATCTCAGCACATTTAAACTATTGCTATTCAGTTAAAGTTTGTTTTAACGACACCACTAGAATACATTGTTTTACATCTCAGCACATTTAAACTATTGCTATTCAGTTAAAGTTTTTTTTTTTTAGCGACACCACTAGAACACATTGATTTATTCATCATCAGCTATTGGATGTCAAATATAGCCGCCATGTATATTGTATGTGTATAGAAGAGGACCTCATAAGTTGTCAAACTTGTGCCCGATTCTTTTGTTCTTTGTACAATACAATATGTTTCCAATCAATCAAACATATGGCAATTCTCACATACTGTTTTAGAGAGGAAACCCATTACATTTTTTCCATTAGTAGCATGGGATCTTTTATATGCACCATCCCACTGACAGGACAGCACATACCACGGCTTTTGATGTACCAGTCGTGGTACAGTGGTTGGGATGGAAAAAATCCAACCAGAGAATTGGTCCACGGAGGGAGCTCTGTCCCGGGTTGGTTTTCCGGCTATCCTGAGGCGGAACCCAGGACGGACATGCTTGAAACCTGTGGTATATGAGCATGATTAAAAGTCACACACACACACACACACACTGTAACAAGAGCTCTGTCACGGGTTGGGCTCCTGGCTATCCTGAGGTGGAACCAGGACAGACATGCTGGAAACCTCTGTGGTATACGACCATGATTAAAAGTCACACACACACACACACACACTGTAACAAGAGCTCTGTCACAGGTTGGGCTCCTGGCTATCCTGAGGTGGAACCAGGACAGACATGCTGGAAACCTGTGGTATATGAGCATGATTAAAAGTTACACACACACACACACACACACACACACACACACTGTAACAAGAGCTCTGTCACGGGTTGGGCTCCTGGCTATCCTGAGGTGGAACCAGGACAGACATGCTGGAAACCTGTGGTATATGAGCATGATAAAAGTCACACACACACACACACACACACACACTGTAACAAGAGATCTGTCACGGGTTGGGCTCCTGGCTATCCTGAGGTGGAACCCAGGACAGACATGCTGGAAACCTGTGGTATATGAGCATGATTAAAAGTACACACACACACACACACACACACTGTAACAAGAGCTCTGTCACGGGTTGGGCTCCTGGCTATCCTGAGGTGGAACCCAGGACAGACATGCTGAAAACCTCTGTGGTATACGACCATGATTAAAAGTCACACACACACACACACACACACACACACACACACACACACACACTGTAACAAGAGCTCTGTCCCGGGTTGGGCTCCTGGCTATCCTGAGGCGGAACCCAAGACGGACATGCTTGAAACCTCTGTGGTATACGACCATGATTAAAAGTCACACACACACACACTGTAACAAGAGATCTGTCCCGGGTTGGGCTCCTGGCTATCCTGAGGCGGAACCCAAGACGGACATGCTTGAAACCTCTGTGGTATATGGGCATCATTAAAAGTCACACACACACACACACACACTGAGGCAGCTGCAACGGAAACACCTGAGGCAAGCACTCTTATCACCTGTGAAAAATTCAAGTATTGCAGGTAAGTATTTAAAAGATCTGCTATAAAATGTTCAAACATGAAAGGTACTGGGTTTGTGTTTCATCACCGGCCGCAGTGGTGTCGTGGTTAAGCCATTGGACATAAGGCCGATAGGTACAGGGTTCACAGCCCGGTACCGGCTCCCACCCAGAGTGAGGTTTAATGACTCAATGGGTAGCTGTATGACCACTACACCCTCTTCTCTCTCACCCTATGTCCCTGGCAATGTTTAACAACAAACAGGTGACAATACTTCAAAATAGTAGGTAACCGAATGTCAGTTCAGGCAATTTTTAACTAGGTAACCCGTTGCTTGGTTACATGAATTAACATCCAACACCCTTTTCTCTCTCACTAACCACTAACAACTAACCACTAACCCACTGTCCTGGACAGACAGCCCAGATAGCCGAGGTGTGTGCCCAGGACAGTACAGACAGCCCAGATAGCCGAGGTGTGTGTGCCCAGGACAGTACAGACAGCCCAGATAGCCGAGGTGTGTGCCCAGGACAGTACAAACCACCCAGATAGCCGAGGTGTGTGCCCAGGACAGTACAGACAGCCCAGATAGCCGAGGTGTACAGACAGCCCAGATAGCCGAGGTGTGTGCCCAGGACAGTACAGACAGCCCAGATAGCCGAGGTGTGTGTGCCCAGGACAGTACAGACAGCCCAGATAGCCGAGGTGTGTGCCCAGGACAGTACAGACAGCCCAGATAGCCGAGGTGTGTGCCCAGGACAGTACAGACAGCCCAGATAGCCGAGGTGTTTGTGTGCCCAGGACAGTACAGACAGCCCAGATAGCCGAGGTGTGTGTGCCCAGGACAGTACAGACAGCCCAGATAGCCGAGGTGTGTGCCCAGGACAGTACAGACAGCCCAGATAGCCGAGGTGTGTGTGCCCAGGACAGTACAGACAGCCCAGATAGCCGAGGTGTGTGCCCAGGACAGTACAAACCACCCAGATAGCCGAGGTGTGTGCCCAGGACAGTACAGACAGCCCAGATAGCCGAGGTGTACAGACAGCCCAGATAGCCAAGGTGTGTGCCCAGGACAGTACAGACAGCCCAGATAGCCGAGGTGTGTGTGCCCAGGACAGTACAGACAGCCCAGATAGCCGACGTGTGTGCCCAGGACAGTACAGACAGCCCAGATAGCCGAGGTGTGTGCCCAGGACAGTACAGACAGCCCAGATAGCCGAGGTGTGTGCCCAGGACAGTACAGACAGCCCAGATAGCCGAGGTGTGTGCCCAGGACAGTACAGACAGCCCAGATAGCCGAGGTGTGTGTGCCCAGGACAGTACAGACAGCCCAGATAGCCGAGGTGTGTGTGCCCAGGACAGTACAGACAGCCCAGATAGCCGAGGTGTGTGCCCAGGACAGTACAGACAGCCCAGATAGCCGAGGTGTGTGTGCCCAGGACAGTACAGACAGCCCAGATAGCCGAGGTGTGTGTGCCCAGGACAGTACAGACAGCCCAGATAGCCGAGGTGTGTGTGCCCAGGACAGTACAGACAGCCCAGATAACCGAGGTGTGTGTGCCCAGGACAGTACAGACAGCCCAGATAGCCGAGGTGTGTGTGCCCAGGACAGTACAGACAGCCCAGATAGCCGAGGTGTATGCCCAGGACAGTACACACAGCCCAGATAGCCGAGGTGTGTGCCCAGGACAGTACAGACAGCCCAGATAGCCGAGGTGTATGCCCAGGACAGTACAAACAGCCCAGATAGCCGAGGTGTGTGCTCAGGACAGTACAGACAGCCAGATAGCAGAGGTGTGTGCCCAGGACAGTACAGACAGCCCTGATAGCCGAGGTGTGTGCCCAGGACAGTACAGACAGCCCTGATAGCCGAGGTGTGTGCCCAGGACAGTACAGACAGCCCAGATAGCCGAGGTGTGTGCCCAGGACAGTACAGACAGCCCAGATAGCCGAGGTGTGTGCCCAGGACAGTACAGACAGCCCAGATAGCCGAGGTGTGTGTGCCCAAGACAGTACAGACAGCCCAGATAGCCGAGGTGTGTGCCCAGGACAGTACACACAGCCCAGATAGCCGAGGTGTGTGCCCAGGACAGTACAGACAGCCCAGATAGCCGAGGTGTGTGTGCCCAGGACAGTACAGACAGCCCAGATAGCCGAGGTGTGTGCCCAGGACAGTACAGACAGCCCAGATAGCCGAGGTGTGTGCCCAGGACAGTACAGACAGCCCAGATAGCCGAGGTGTGTGTGCCCAGGACAGTACAAACAGCCCAGATAGCCGAGGTGTATGCCCAGGACAGTACAGACAGCCCAGATAGCCGAGGTGTGTGTGCCCAGGACAGTACAAACAGCCCAGATAGCCGAGGTGTGTGTGCCCAGGACAGTACAGACAGCCCAGATAGCCGAGGTGTGTGCCCAGGACAGTACAGACAGCCCAGATAGCCGAGGTGTGTGCCCAGGACAGTACAGACAGCCCAGATAGCCGAGGTGTGTGCCCAGGACAGTACAGACAGCCCAGATAGCCGAGGTGTGTGTGCCCAGGACAGTACAAACAGCCCAGATAGCCGAGGTGTATGCCCAGGACAGTACAGACAGCCCAGAAAGCCGAGGTGTGTGCCCAGGACAGTACACACAGCCCAGATAGCCAAGGTGTGTGTGCCCAGGACAGTACAGACAGCCCAGATAGCCGAGGTGTGTGCCCAGGTCAGTGCAGACAGGCCAGATAATCGAGGTGTGTGCCCAGGACAGTACAGACAGCCCAGATAGCCGAGGTGTGTGCCCAGGACAGCGTGTTTGAACCTTAACTGGATATAAGCACGAAAATAAGTTGAAATGAAAATGAAAAAAAAACAAATAAACAAAAAAAATCCCCCAAACCTGCAGTTTTTTCTGTATTTCCGTGTAGAATTTTGGATTTCTCGCGAGACTGAAGATAGTGTCTTTGTCCTGCAGACTCGGTTTCAACCTCATGGCCGGCTCGCGGGCGTTCGCCTCCTTGTGGACGAGGTAGCGCGGTGGTAGCTGTTTCTTCATCTGGGGACAGAAACACACTTGGTCTGCTGTACAACCTGTTGAGAAACGAAGGAAATCAGTGGTGGAGCGTTGGCTGGACCTGGGAGGTGATGGGGTGGAGGGGGGGGAGGTTCAAATATGAATCTAGTGGACCCCTTTGTCCACACATTTCCTGGACACCTACATCTATATGTCATAGTAAACTCACCATTTCTGTCTCAGAGGTTAGACATAATAAACTCACCATTTCTGTCTCTGAGGTTAGGTGTTATAATAAACTCACCATTTCTGTCTCGGAGGTTAGGTGTTATAATAAACTCACCATTTCTGTCTCGGAGGTTAGGTGTTATAATAAACTCACAATTTCTGTCTTAGAGGTTAGGTGTTATAATAAACTCACCATTTCTGTCTCTGAGGTTAGACATAATAAACTCACCATTTCTGTCTCAGAGGTTAGGTGTTATAATAAACTCACCATTTCTGTCTTGGAGGTAAGATGTTATAGTAAACTCACCATTTCTGTCTCTGAGGTCAGACATAATAAACTCACCATTTCTGTCTCAGATGTTAGATGTTATAATAAACTCACAATTTCTGTCTCGGGGGTTAGGTGTTATAATAAACTCACCATTTCTGTCTCGGATGTTAGATGTTATAATAAACTCACAATTTCTGTCTCGGGGGTTAGGTGTTATAATAAACTCACTATTTCTGTCTCAGAGGTTAGGTGTTATAATAAACTCACAATTTCTGTCTCGGGGGTTAGGTGTTATAATAAACTCACCATTTCTGTCTCAGGGGTTAGGTGTTATAGTAAACTCACAATTTCTGTCTCGGGGGTTAGGTGTTATAATAAACTCACCATTTCTGTCTCAGGGGTTAGGTGTTATAGTAAACTCACAATTTCTGTCTAAGGGGTTAGGTGTTATAGTAAACTCACAATTTCGGTCTCGGAGGTTAGGTGTTGTAATAAAGTCACAATTTCTGTCTCGGGGGTTAAGTATTATAGTAAACTCACCATTTCTGTCTCGGAGGTTAGGTGTTATAGTAAACTCATCATCTGTCATGGAGGTTAAAGGTTAAGAATTATAGTAAACTCACCATTTCTGTCTTGGAGGTTAGAGGTCAAGAGTTATAGTAAACTCACCATTTCTGTCTTGGAGGTTACAGGTTAAGAGTTATAGTAAACTCACCATTTCTGTCTCGGATGTTAGAGGTTAGGTGTTATAGTAAACTCACCATTTCTGTCTCGGAGGTTGGGTGTTATGTTGGCGTTGATTAGAAACTGCATCGCGTCTAAATTACGTGACAGACACGCCAAGTGAAGCATCCCACTGCCATTATCAAACTGTTGGTCAACTCCTATAAGAGACGGGAAAATAGAATACATAATAAAAGAATGAATGAATGAATGAATGAATGAATGAATGAATGAACAAATGAATTAATGTTTAACGACACCCAAACACAAATGGTCACATTGGACGGAAATGTTTTATTTAACGACACACTCAACACATTTTATTTACAGTTATATGGCATCGGACATATGGTTACGGACAACACAGATATTGAGAGAAGAAATCCGCTGTCACCACTTCATGGGCTACTCTTTTTCGATTAGCAGCAAGATATCTTTTATATGCACCATCTCACACACCACGGCCTTTGTTACACCTGTTGTAGAGCACTGGTTAGAATGAGAAATAGGCCAATAGGTCCACCAATGGGAATTGATCCTAGATCTCTCGCGCTGTGCCACTGAGCTATGACTGGCCCAATTCACATTGGCTACTGGGTGTCAAATAAAGGTAAGTATATAGTTAAGATTAAAAAACCTACACAAGTTTGAGAGTAGCTATCCAATTTTAAAACATTAAACAGTAGTTGCTAATCAATTTCCAAATAATTAGACATATCGATCACTAATCGAGATTTTAAAAACAAAATGTTTCCTGATTTATCACCAATCACAGGACTTGTGGTATTAACTGCACTATCAAAAGTTGGGTGCACTTTGAACTTTTACCCAGCCAGAACTTATTTGGTTTAGTACTAACTGTAACTCTAGTCCTTGGAAAAACTTGAAAGATAATGTAACTTAAAACTAAAACTACTAGTAACCTTCCTTAATTTGAACTAACAATTTTTTTTTTATAAATAATTTTAATCTGTTTGACTCATGAAGAATACATTAGACTTCAAATCAACATGCAGTAGCATGAAGATTATGCAATGGAAACCGAAACTGGAGAACTTTGTTATGAAACTGGAACTAAAACAGGTTTTTCTCACACACACACAGAAATCTTGTATGACTAAGAAAGAACAGGAAATACACGCACGTCTCAAAAACACAGCCACTTAAGATAAGTTTGTTTTGTTTAACATCACCACTAGAGCACACTGATTTATTAATAAACGGCTATTGGATGTCAAACATTTGGTAATTTTAAAATATATATATCTAGTATTAGAGAAGAAACCTGCTAAAAATATATATATTACAACAAAGGGATTTTTTAATATGCACCATTCCAGAGACAGAATAGCACATACCATGGTCTTTGATAGACCAGTCGTGGTGCACTGGCTGTAACAAGAAATAGCCCAATGAGGCCAGCAACAGGGATCGATCCTAGACAGACCACACATCAAGCAAGCACTTTACCACTGGACTAGGTCAGGACTTCTAGAATTCTTACAAACATCCACTAGCCATGGGATCAGTGAGTAAAATGTTTTACTAGCCACGATTAAAAATTCACTAGCCCTACTTTAAAGTAAATACAGTTTCACTGATAGGAATAATTGGACATGTCACCTAAAGGAGATTATAAAGGGGTGGGGTAGGGGTGGGGTGGAAGGATATTCATATTTACAAAATACACTTAAATGCAACATTTGATCAAAAAACATTTACTAGCCATCGGGCATGGCAATAGTAGTTATTTACTAAAAAAAAGGGTAAAGTTTGTTTTATTTAACGACGCCACTAGAGCACATTGATTTTTTATCTTATCATCGGCTATTGGATGTCAAACATATGGTAATTCTGACAATGTTTTTCAGAGGAAACCCGCTGTCGCCACATACGCTACTCTTTTACAACAGGCAGCAAGGGATCTTTTATTTGTGCTTCCCACAGGCAGGATAGCACAAACCATGGCCTTTGTTGAAACAGTTATGGATCACTGGTCGGTGCAAGTGGTTTACACCTACCCATTGAGCCTTGCGGAGCACTCACTCAGGGTTTGGAGTCGGTATCTGGATTAAAAATCCCATGCCTCGCCTGGGATCCGAACCCAGAATCTACCAGCCTGTAGACCGATGGCCTAACCACGATGCCACCGAGGCCGGTTTAGTTATTTACTAGCCGAGCTTTGAATATCACTAGCCATGGAAGTGGGGCTACCATAATCTAGAAGCACTGGTTATGTCCTGCGCCTGTAGTGGTAAAGACTGAGGTTCAATCCGGGTGGTGTAGGGGTGGGGGATGGATATGGCCATGGCAAAGCATACCCAACCCTAGACCACCCCCCACTCCTAGGTCGGGCTGTAGCCCAGTGGTATAGTGCTCACTTGGTGTGCGGTCACTTTAGGATCGGTCCCTGTCAGTGGACCCATTGGTATATCAAAGGCTGTGGTATGTGCTGTCCTGTATGCGGGATGGTGCTTATAAAAGATCCCTTTCTACTGAGCTAGATCCTGCCTAGGGCTACTCAGTGTCTAACATAATGTTCTCCTTGATATGCAGTCAGTCTAGGATCGATCCTCATCGGTGGACCCATTTGACTATTTCTCATTCCAGCCAGTGCACCACATCAGTAATTGTGCATAGTTACATTCATTTAAAGACAAAAACAGGGTCGGAAACGTAGCCCAGTGGTAAAGTGCTCGCTTGATGCGTGGTAGGTCTGGGATTGATCCTCATCGGCGGGCCCACTGGGCTATCTTTCATTCCAGCCAGTGCACCACAACTGGTATATCAAAGGCAGTCGTATGTGCTACCCTGTCTGTGGGATGGTGCATATAAAACATCCCTTGTTGCTACTAATCGAAAAATGTAGCAGGTTTCCTCTCTAAGACTATATGTCAAAATTACTAAATGTTTGACATCCAGTAGCTGATGATTAATAAATCAATGTGCTCTAGTGGTGTCATTAAACAAAATAAACTTTTAACACCCAGCTCCGAGTTGACCAAATTTCTGTTGGAAAAAATCAATCCACCACACACAAAAAATCAAAAATCAGTCAAGTTGTTTTCACATAAGTTTGTGGACGATTTTTTTTTTCATGCCCAGATGAACGTAAAAGAAATAAGAGACGATACTTATAATTAAATTTTAAAACGTTTGTTTGTTTTGTTTAATGACACCACTAAAGCATTGATTTATTAATCATTGGCTACTGGGTATCAAACATTTGTTTATTTTGACATTTAGTCTTAGAGAGGAAACATGGTAAATTTGTTTTCATTAGTATCAAGGGATCTTTTATATGCACCATCTCACAGACAGGATATCACATACCATGGCCTTTGGTGTACCAGCTGTGGTGCACTGGCTGGAATTACATTTTAAAATACTTACTAATTTTATTCTATTTTGAATTATTGTTTGGTTCTTAAACAATAACGGTCAATAATACAAAATACCAATATAAAGTGACGTCATCAAATATGACGTTCCCTGATGATATAACGAGAAATCAACAAACTTGAATGTCATTTAATATTAATATTTAAAAATATCATATTAAATATAATTAAACTTATAAAAAACCTTGCTCTCTTGCTATATATACTTTAATATAGATTATTTCAGCTTTTAAAACATGTTTATACAATGACTATCATCCCAAAATAATTTGCCTTAAAAAAAATAAAAATAAATAATAACAATAATTTTTTTTAAATAATAATAAAAATTAAGCCTAGCTACATACCCTAATTCTTCTGGCTAATGTAATCACTGCCAGTGTTCGGCCTAAGCACAATTTAGTTCAATGGTACAACCAATAACTTTAACACGAAGCAACAAAACAACACACTTTAAAAATACACCGACCTTAACCCCAATAAACAAGCACATTAGCAAACTGAGAAAAAACAAGTGAGAATAAGGTGTGTGTACAGACTGTCATTTGTGTGTCCGCCTGACTGAACAACGACGTCGATCACCTACAAATGAGACACTTACTGTTAACCTGAATATATCCTGTTAGACTAAACATATCCTGTTAGACTAAACATATCCTGTTAGACTTGTCATGTGTCAGGTCATAGGGTTTTACATGCACATTCAGAACAAGCTGTTGTAGCACACGCCTGTCATGGGCACAAGAGCCTGCCTTGGCCGGCTCCTCCATCCATGACAGGAAAGGTGGGGGGAGGGGAGAGGAGGGACCGCCTGCACTGGCAGGTGCAGGGGAGCACCAGCAGCCCGATCAAATCGGTAGCAGGCGGGTGGGGGTGGTGGTGGTGCTAATGGAATTTGAATGGAGCAGTTAAATGCCAAAGAGAAAAGGGTGCGCAATTTTGATTGAGGGAATTTGGCGCAATTTTGAACAGTCGGTTGAAAGGTAGACTGATCCGGTTTTTACCTTACACTGCTGGATGGATGGGTGGATGAAAGAATGTATAGATGGAAGATGAATAGATGGATGGATGGATGGATGAATGGATGGATGTTGGATGGAAGGATGAATGGATGGATGGATGAATGGATGGATGAATGGATGGATGGATGAATGGTTGCGTGAAAGAATGTATAGATGGTTGGATGGTTGAATGAAAGAATGGATGATTGATGGATGGAAGGATGATGGATGGATGGAAGAATGGATGATGGATGGATGGATGGAAATATGAAATATGACATCATTTCGTCCTCTTCTTCTAGTTGTGGTTAAAACATTTTTTCGATGGCCCTTGTTATTCACAAATAAATTTACAATAATAATATGGATAATAAATCAATAATTACACTCGTGTGTGAATCGTACTGATTTTACGAAACTTGTGTCAGGATTCATGTATTACCCTCGTTCTCACTCGGGCAATACAAAAATCGTGACACTTGTTTTGTAAAATTAGTATGACACACAAGCTCGTATAATAATCTCTATATCTACTGTGGAACATACATGTAATATGTTACATATCAATCAGACACGAGCAGACCTTGCCCTTTAAGGTGTGTGGGTGCAATCGCACTCGTACAGTGCACATAATTTCAATCTGACGAGTGAAAAATAACGCATGTTACACTTAACAAACAGCGCACGTAAAATAATTTTGTATATTGATTGCCACTACTTACCTTATGTAGCTGATAAAAAGATCTGTTTAATGATACTAGAAAAAAATATGTTACGAGAATGGTAGCGTCCATGCAAGATTTTAATATATGACTGGTACTTATCTTTGCTATACAAATCAGAAAACACAGGTTTAATAGACATCTTCGAAGACGTACCAATCTGATCAAAACTTCTTTGCCTATTTAATTTATTATTAATTAGAAACAGTCCACTTTTGTAAGGTAATAGATAACAACGTCTGATAAGGATAACTCATTTATACTGTTCATATAGTTATGTCAAAAAGAGAAAAGGGACCGAATTAAATAGTGGCTTCTGTAGTCTACACAAATGAACTCATTACGGAAATGAGCGAAGTCGGTAAAATTGTCTCAATTAGTTCATAACTGTTAGCCTACAAAGCTTACGTGAGGTCCCGAAAATGGTAATCGTGTAATTTTATACTTTTTTCTTTTTTTTTAAAATAAAGAAATGAAATTTAGACGGAATAATAAAAAGGAGGAAAAGAAATGATAATAGGTATGTAGGAATAAGTCTAGGTATTTTTGTACGTCTATTATTTTTCTTTTTTCATTTGTTAAAAAAAACAAAAACATTTTTTATTTAAATATTTGTATTTCAGCCAGAGGTTAATGAATGTGCATATGTTATTTATATATGTATATATGTACACACTATAGTAACAGTAATCAATGATCATTTCCGACTATTTAATTTTTGTTTCATTTGTTAGAAAGTCACAGACCATGTGAATGGAACATGATTTGATGCGCAGTACTCTGTGGCATATTGACCAATCAGAGCTATCGGGGTCAGATTATTTTTACTCTTGGAATTCTGCACGCACACGCTGGTCTACCTGACAACTTATTACGCATTGATGATGTCTAAAATTATAGGTTTTTTTTTTTATTATCTTTATTATAATAAATGCTTGATTTTCACTCTCCTTAGCATTTTGATGAGTGCGATTTTTAACTCGCCTAAGCGTTTTGAGGTGTGCGATTTTTCACTCGCCTTTGTTTTTCAAAAGGCAAGGACTGCAGAATGATATGGCGTGGTTTCATATCAGTATATAATGAGCATGTTCTAAGGTATTTTAGAAGTTGTGATCTGTAGGCATCAAAAGCTGGAGCAGAAGGTATATTGTTTTTTTTTTTTTTTTTTATTATGGCATCCCACGTTTGGAATAAAATCCTTTGTAATGACAGATTTTGTCAGAGTTTGTATAATTTTTATCAACAACATTGGGGCCGTTCTAGATCAATGACGTAACACTGTCAGAGCCGTTTGTAACTCGTAGCGGTAAGTCAAATGACATGTTACAAAATGTTGAGGGAGGGAGACTGGTTGCGTAATTGTTGAATTAAAAATGCCTCGTGAATGTCAATGTCCCAACCAACACTATCAATTGAAGTAATTGTAGGCCTACATTTCACAAGGTTTTTTTTTTTAAATGTTTTAATAATGTAAGTCGGTAGTGCAAAACTGGCTTGCTTGGGTCGTAGTTCATGAACCATCTCCTCGGGACCAGTGGGTTTTTCCCATCCCAACTATCCTAATCATGTTCGTTGTACATAATAATCAAATTCAAGATGATTCCTATATATGTTTAGCTGCACGTTCATCAAAACCATCTAACACAAAAAATGTTTATATATACATGTATATATATATACTCTTCAAAAAAAGAAACGCAAAAGGGTACAAATGGGTTATAACTCCGATTTTATGTTTCCTACCGGTTCATGCTTTGTGAATATAAGGTCATTGCATGTCCCAAACACATTCCCACGGTTACATTCGATAAAACGCAGCTACTGTAAAATAAAGTTTCAAAATGTGAATATTCGCAAAAACGCAGCCACGTGCAAACCATGTCACCACTGCACGTGCGTTGTCTGCACGTGCAACATGAACACCGACAGTATAAAAGTGCAGGGTGTTCGCTTGCCTGGCCTCTGTATCTGGCCGACAGTTGACAATCCAGGACATGCCACGTCTCAGTGAACCGCAGAGAAACAATGCCATCGGCCGACTAGACGCAGGCGAATCCAGAACGGCCGTTGCCAGGGCATTCCATGTGTCCCCAAGCACCATCTCCAGACTGTGGGACCGTTACCAGCAACATGGATCAACACGTGACCTCCCTAGATCCGGTCGACCACGGGTCACTACCCCCGGGCAGGACCGCTACATCCGGGTACGCCACCTTCGGGAACGATTGACTACTGCCACCTCCACAGCCGCAGCAATACCAGGTTTGCGCAGGATATCCGACCAGACCGTACGGAACCGCCTACGTGAGGTAGGAATTCGTGCCAGACGTCCAGTTCGAGGTGTCATCTTAACACCACAACACCGTCGACTCCGACTGCAGTGGTGCCAGATTCATCGACAATGGCCTCAACTGCGATGGAGACAGGTGTGGTTCAGTGACGAGTCCCGATTTCTGCTCCGACGTCATGATGGAAGATGTCGCATGTATAGGCGTCGTGGTGAACGTTATACGGCAAACTGCGTGCAGGAAGTGGACAGATTCGGCAGGGGTAGTGTCATGGTGTGGGCAGCCATCTCACACACTGGCAGAACTGACCTGGTCCACGTGCAGGGCAACCTGAATGCACAGGGCTACATTGACCAGATCCTCCGGCCACACATCGTTCCAGTTATGGCCAACGCCAACGCAGTGTTCCAACATGACAACGCCAGGCCTCACACAGCACGTCTCACAACGGCTTTCCTACAGAACAACAACATTAATGTCCTTCCTTGGCCATCGATATCACCGGATTTGAACCCAATTGAGCATCTATGGGACGAGTTGGACCGACGCCTCCGACAGCGACAACCACAGCCCCAGACCCTGCCCGAGCTGGCAGCAGCCTTGCAGGCCGAGTGGGCCACCATCCCCCGGGACGTCATCCGTACTCTGGTTGCTTCAATGGGCAGGCGGTGCCAGGCAGTTGTCAACACACGCGGAGGCCACACCCGGTATTGACTCCAGATGACCTTGACCTTGGTGGTGTGTCCTATCACTTACTCACAATGGACTAGAGTGAATTGTGAACAATCCTCCAACATTTGGTAATTATCGGACTCACCATTCAATAATTAAATCAATTCTCCAAATGTTACGACAATGTGGTTTTGCGTTTCTTCTTTTGAAGAGTATATATATATATATATAATTGTGTGCATCAAATTATCTGAATATTGTAATTAAAAAATCTAATTGTCTGCATCAGTATATACATGTCATAATTATATTTCTATAGTACTACTCCTGAAACTTTTTAATAAATTATAACTCCATTCCTGAAAGGGAAAAGAAGTCGGACTACACTAATGAACCAAACAACATAAAATTAGAAGAAAACATTATTGGTTTATTGGTTAATTTTTCCAACATATGTCTCTGCACTTCCATGTACCAATTACTTCATAAATTAATAATGATTGGTTTTCACTCGCCTTAGCATTTTCATGAGTGTGATTTTTCACTCGCCTAAGCGTTTTGAGGTGTGTGATTTTTCACTCGCCTCTATTTTTCAAAAAGCAAGGACTGCACGAGTATAACAAACCCATACCCGATATTATTTACATCAGTCACATCATCTAACCTATAGGAACAGTTACAGTTAACAGTTTCCGTGACAACTGATTATGAATGTTTATAATCAATCATCACATCGGTAGAGTCAAAACAAATAACCAATAAATATTTTATTTTTTTTACAATGATACACTACATGTAAAGGGCACCATGTCAAAAGTTAAAAAGTAATTACCAGTGATGTCATTAAAAATAAAAATTGGGGTGAAAATCAAATTATAGGCGGCCATTAATCAACAAAAGGTCGACAAGCATTGTTTACTGGAAGCTCAATACCCGGTCACAATTGATTCGATAGCTGTCGAAAAATCACCGGTGCCGGCTATTAATGACATCCCTGATTACATGTGTTAATTAATACACCCTACAAACTAACATGTACTTACTGAAGGTAACAAAGTATTACATGTACATCCAAAAGAATCAAAGTTTCAGTGAAACGCCAACAAGACGTAACTACATGTCGTGTGCACATTGCGTGTCCTGAGAAACATCTCAAATGACTCAGTGACTCAGTGGTACTCAGATTCACAAGTCTGCTGGTGTAATGTGACCTATATCAGGAAGTAGTCGGTCACAGCTCAAGCAGTAAACACCTTGAAAACTGAATTAATTAATGTTTGTGGACACCCAAGCGCATCAGATTTATGGTAAATAAATCTGTGAATTAAGTGATGATCAACATCAGTAAAAAAAAAAAAACAAGGGTAAAATATATATATATATATATATCATGGATACGGTACAATAAAAGTCAGAATAACATTCCTTGAAAATAGAAAACCTGTTACTCTAAAAGATACCTAAGGGGGTTTATAATGCAGGTGGGAAAACCTTGAATAAAAAAAAAATATTTGTTTGTTTAACGTGGGCCGACTATGCCTGTTTTTGTTAAACGCGGGTGTTTAAGCATTGTAAATGGACGTACATGTAGTCGCACATAAACAGGCATTGTAAATGTACGTACATGTAGTCGCACACATAAACAGGCATTGTAAATGTACGTACATGTAGTCGCACATAAACAGGCATTGTAAATGTACGTACATGTAGTCGCACACATAAACAGGCATTGTAAATGTACGTACATGTAGTCGCACACATAAACAGGCATTGTAAATGTACGTACATGTAGTCGCACACATAAACAGGCATTGTAAATGGACGTACATGTAGTCGCACATAAACAGGCATTGTAAATGTACGTACATGTAGTCGCACATAAACAGGCATTGTAAATGTACGTACATGTAGTCGCACATAAACAGGCATTGTAAATGTACGTACATGTAGTCACACATAAACAGGCATTGTAAATGTACGTACATGTAGTCGCGCACATAAACAGGCATTGTAAATGTACGTACATGTAGTCGCGCACATAAACAGGCATTGTAAATGTACGTACATGTAGTCGCACATAAACAGGCATTGTAAATGTACGTACATGTAGTCGCACATAAACAAGCATTGTAAATTTGGCCCTGTAGTTTTATTAGTTTTTTCTCACATCCAGGTCAGTGTGATTTGATATTCACCACTGCATGTATCAGCCGACCACTGCATGTATCAGCCTGTACTGGGCACTATCACAACAGAAACGTTATCTTATTGACAACAGATATGACAATTTTTCAAAACAACAGGATCATCCGGTACGATAATAATCAAAGAAGTAAACAAAGGTGTGCGTACAGGGTACCATAAAATATGTATCTGATGACCGGTATGTTATCACACAATACTACGTATTTGGTAATCTGTAAGTGTATGTACAGGTTACCATAAAATATGTATCTGATGACCGGTATGTTATCACACAATACTTTGGTAATCTGTAAGTGTATGTACAGGTTACCATAAAATATGTATCTGATGACCGGTATGTTATCACACAATAGTACGTATTTGGTAATCTGTAAGTGTATGTACAGGTTACCATAAAATATGTATCTGATGACCGGTATGTTATCACACAATACTACGTATTTGGTAATCTGTAAGTGTATGTACAGGTTACCATAAAATATGTATCTGATAACCGGTATGTTATCACACAATACTATGTATTTGGTAATCTGTAAGTGTGTGTACCCCTGCATGTGCTGTAACCTCACCGTGGTGCAGGGGTGTAACATTCTCTTTGAGAATGGCCAATACAGCACAAAATTGAAATTTTGAGTAAAAGTCAGTATCTATCTGTGATATTTGTATTTTTGCACAGTTCTTTACACTGTTTTTTTTAAATCTTGAATTCTTATATTGATGTTGATCATCACATTGTGTTTACATTACCATAGTTTGACACCCAATAGCCGATGTATTTTTCGTGCTGGGGTGTCGTTAAACATTCATTCGTTCTGTAAGTGTGTGTACTGGGTATCATAAAATATGTCTCTGATAACCCAGGGTGTGCACTCTACGGTCACCCGATCACCCATGGCGAGTCAAAATAGCATCAGGCAAGTCAAAACCTTATAATGTGTCACCCGCTTGGCAACCGAAAATTCCCACATATGTATTATATTATTTATTGTTTTCAACTGATTTCCTATTAATATCTGCGCAAACAAACCCATATAATAGCGACCACTTCCCCAGTATATTGAACAGACTAAAACCATTCGGAATGCCTCGGCCGGTTTTGATTATGTATTCGAAAAACCTCGGTCATGTAAATGTATTCGTATGTTCAATTGGAACACCATGATCATGTCCGTCTTTACTTTCCATTTAGTTACAATCCGAATTGGAACAACTTGTCACATTCTGCTACGCTATGTTTCACAGAAAGATTTTGTTTACGAGCCTGAGGTTTTCCGAAGTTATATTGTGTTGGAATGTTTTCGTTTCTTACAGAATATACCGAGTCTACTATACCAAACACCCAATCGTCACTGCCAACAATGTCAACAACAGCTATCATTGCCTGTGCACGTGCAAGTGTTAAATAGGAATGTTGGTCAACTCGCCCCCAAAGCCAACTCGCCCGAGTGTTTGGACAACTTGCCCCAAACTTTACTGTCCGTAAATAATTGTGACAAAATTAAAAATTGACGTCTACAACTTTGGTGTCATTTTATTTATTAATATTACTGCAGTGAAACTCCGCTATTACCACCGCTTATTAAATGGTTTTATATTAGGAAGATCTTAATATAGGATAAATAATAATTTATTACAATGAACTGTCAAGCCTAATTTTACGACATTTGTGAGTTTTGTCCCTTATTTCCTCAAAGGAATGATCAGGCAAGGCATTAGAATTTGTAATAAAACAAAAAGAAGTTTTATTTCCTTCTTTTGTGTTGTTATTATTGTTTGTATGATATGATAACATGTTTTTAAAGTGTAATTTAAGTATGTAGCCATAGAGTAAGACAGACAGGGTAAAACCATACAAGGTTAATAACCTGCCTCTTTCCCATCCTGTTCACACCACACTGTCAATATAATGACAGGTAATCTATACCTGGCACAGGTGTAAATTACAGGTGTCGCAGTGTTCTCCTCAAAAACATGAATTTTAAACAATAGTATAGACATCCGTCTGTTAAAAGTAGACACCTCAGCACATTTTAAACTTGTGACTATTTGATGTCTAACATGGTTACTTTTGTATTTCAATACTTGGTATCTATAGACAGAGAGAAAGAGAGAGAGAGAGAGAGAGAGAGAGAGAGAGAGAGAGAGAGAGAGAGAGAGAGAGAGAGAGAGAGGGAGAGAGAGAGAGAGGAGAGAGAGGGAGGGAGGGAGGGGGAGGGGAGGGGAGGGGAGGGAGAGGAGAGGGAGAGGGAGAGAGGGAGTTGGAGGAGTGAGAGCGAGATGGAGGGAGAGAGGAGAGAGAGAGAGAGAGAGAGAGAGAGAGAGAGAGAGAGAGAGAGAGAGAGAGAGAGAGAGAGAGAGAGAGAGGAATGTTTGTTTAATGCCATCTCAGCACATTTTAAACTTGTGACTATTTGATGTCTAACATGGTTACTTTTGTATTTCAATACTTGGTATCTATAGAGAGAAAGAGAGAGAGAGAGAGAGAGAGAGAGAGAGAGAGAGAGAGGGAGGGAGGGAGGGAGGGGGAGGGAGGGAGAGGGAGTGGGAGAGGGAGAGGGAGAGCGAGATGGAGGGAGAGAGAGAGAGAGAGAGAGAGAGAGAGAGAGAGAGAGAGAGAGAGAGAGAGAGAAAGGGAGGGAGGGAGGGAGAGGGAGCGGGAGAGGCAGAGAGATAGGAATGTTTGTTTAATGCCATCTCAGCACATTTTAAAGTTCTCTTTATTCAGTGTCTAACGTAAGATTACTTTGACACCTGATCTGAAGAGAGGACAAAAATTAAGGAAATTGCAAGGCAGTTATCAATCACTTGTTAAAAACTTTACTCTCAATGTATGTAAATTAAATTAATCTTTTTTCTTCTTTTTTTTTTATGAGATATAATTTAATATACATGTAGATCATCCTAATGTCAACATACATATTACAATGTAGCTGGCACCGATTTGATAATCTAAATAGCTGTACAATACTTTAACATGGGGTGGGATGTAACCCACTAGTAAAGTACCCACCTGATGTGAAGTCGGTCTAGGATTGATTCCCGTTGATGGGCTCTATGGGCTATTTCTCATTCTAGCTAGTGTACCATGACTGGTATATCAAAGGCTGTGGTATGTGCTATCCCATCTGTGGGAGGGTATATATAAAAGATCCCTTGTTACTAATGGAAAAATGAAGCGGGTTTCCTCTCTAAAACTATATGTCAAAATTAACCAAATGTTTGACATCCAAAAGCTGATGATTACTAAATCAATGTGCTCTAGTGGTGCTGTTAAACAAAACAAACTTTAAGTTTACTTTAAGATATGAAATGAGTTCTGGTTATCTAAAATATTGAAATATTGTCCCCTGTTCAAACATTCACACATCCATTTCTCCTTCTATCCATCCATCCATCCACCAATCAATTAGTCCATCCTTCCATCCAAGAGTCAAAACCCACCCACCCATTTATACTTCTATCCTTAAATCAATCTATCAACTCACCCATTCATTCACCTACCCAAAACTCATCCATCCATCCATTTATCCATCCATCTACCCAATTATCCATCCATGCATCAAATTATCCATCCATACATCAATGTATCTATCCATCCACCCACCCACCCAAAACCCATCCACCTATGTATTCATTCATCAAACTATCCATCCATCCATTTACCCACTCATCCATCCACCTATCCATCCATCCATCCATCCACCCACCCACCCACCCATCCATCCATCCATCCACCTACCTACCCATCCACCTATCCATGCATCCATCCATCCACACATCCACCCACCTATCCATCCATCAATCCACCCATCAATCCACCTATCCATCCATCCATCCCACCGATCCATCCACCCATCTATCCATCAATCCTCCTATCCATCCATCCACCTGTCCAACCATCCATCCATCCATCCACCCATCAATCCTCCTATCCATCCATCCACCTGTCCAACCATCCATCCACCCACCCATCCATCCATCCACCCATCCATCCATCCACCTACCTACCCATCCACCTATCCATGCATCCATCCACCTATCCATCCATCAATCCACCCATCCATCCCACCGATCCATCCACCCATCTATCCATCAATCCTCCTATCCATCCATCCACCTGTCCATCCATCCATCCATCCATCCACCCACCCATCCATCCATCCACCCATCCACCCATGCACCCACCCATCCATGCCCCTATCCATCCATCTATCCATCCATCCACCTGTCCATTCATCCATCCACCTATCCATTCATCCATCCAACCACCCACCCACCCATCTATCCATAACCCCCTCCATCTATCCATGTTTCCATCTGTACATCCACCCATCCATCCACCCATCTCTTAATCAAAGTAAGATTAACAATATACACACATACATGTATGAACAGTTACAGGTATTTAAGTATTAACATGACACTCTGTACACAAACAGTTTTTTCCCAAGATTAAACGTATAGTCCCCTCTAAACTGGACACTCATGTGACCAATAAAATGTCTGCTATTAAGAGGGACCCTGTTTAGAGAGGTTAAGTTCTGTATTGGTTTTTAAAAAGGGACTCTTTATAACATCCAGTTTTGAGGGAATTCCAGTTTACTGAGGTCTGGTCTTGAGAGGTTTCACTGTAGTTTATAAAAACAATATTTATAACTACCTGTGAATGTCTGTGTATAAAATTCCTTCAGATTTTTTTCAGCAAAGTTCTTCTGCTTTCATTGCTATCCAGTAACTGTGTTTGTCCTTTCTCTTCGATCCACAATAACCACTAACTGGATTAAAAACTTTAATAGACCGCAGAAGTCACGTGTACCAAGATTGATAAATCCGAATTATCCAATCATGGTACTAAACAATTGCCATGTGTACAAGTTATCACATGCAATTAAATACAATTATTAGATATAGACTGTGTGATATTTAATATCACATTATTCAATGCAATAAACTAATTGCCCGATTAATAAATTGACTAAATAGCTAAAACATTGAGCACACACTTTCTTGACAAAATTACATAACAAGTAGCAAGTGTTTAATGTTTTTATATAAAAAATATATGTTTAAATAAATAAAGTTTTCCCACAGAATTCTGGCATTTAAGTTATTAATTAATAGTCACCAAACGAAAATCAGTCCATCACGAAAAGTTTCAATGCACGACTGCCAAGGGCTGCTAAACAAGATGACCGGTCGCCGCTCCTTCATGCCTTGTTGACGTGGTAACTTCTGACGGTGCTGGACAGGAGATACTCTAACTTCGAGTTCTGAAGATTGTGCGTTGATTCCCAGTTTATATAGGCATCTGAAGACGTGTGCAACAGAATGCACTCCACAAGAACATCGTGCAGAACTCATAACTTACGATGTAAATTAATTCGCCGACCAATCAAATCATTCCAAAAACGAAAAGCCACCAGACAGGTGCTCCACGGATCACGGTCTGGCTATACGAACAGACAAAAACAAAATGTCAGCCACCTTGCCGAACACATGTCTGCTCTCCAGGTAAGTCATTATTTTATTATTTCAGCACGCCGTCGTTGTTTAAACACATGATAGGACATAATGAGATATGTCCGCCACAGTTATATTTTATTCTCTCCAGCCAGCGAAACACATAGTCTTCCATATTTTTACTTGAATTTTCACCCGACGATAAAAACGTCCATATTACATAACCCAAAGCCAGATTTAACTTAAAACCAGATTATCATAACATCTCCCCCCAATTTTTCAAAAATATTGTTTTAATAAAACAATATTTTTTATTCATTATACACACTTGGGAACACATTCATATGGTCAGTATTATAAATACCATATCATAAAATAACTATATATAAAAAAAAATTTAATTTTTTTTACATACACATTCCTACAGTAATTCTTATCTATATACAAAACCTTACACACTATAGGAATTGCATAACACTAATCTTCTTAATGCTTATATTTTCCACTAACCTAACAATTATCTCAATTATTTATTCCATTCTAGATAAAGCATCTGCTACCACATTTTCCTTTCCCTTTATATGGCATATCTGAAGATCGTATTCCTGTAACTGCAAAGACCACCTTAACAATCTTTGATTTTTATTTTTCATTTTATGTAAAAACACAAGGGGATTATGATCAGTCCAAACGATAATTGATTCAATTGGGTTACACACGTAAACCTCAAAATGATCCAAGGCCAACAACAGTGATAATGTTTCCTTTTCAACAGTTGAATATTTATTTTGATGACTATTGAACTTTCTAGAAAAGTAAGCGACAGGATGAAATACTCCTTGTTCATTGCATTGTGACAAAACTGCACCAGCTCCAATATCGCTAGCATCTACAGTCAATTGAAAAGGTTTCCTAAAATCGGGTGCCATAAGCACAGGTTTACTTTTCAATATGTTTTTCACACTATTGAACGCATCTTGACATTCTTTGGTCCAAATGTATTTAACATTTTGTTTGAGTAAATTTGTTAAAGGGAAAGTAATTATACTGAAATTTTTACAAAATTTCCTATAATACCCAGCCATTCCTAAAAATCTCATCAACTGTTTTCTTGTTTTAGGTACGCCGAATGCATCAATGCTTTCAACTTTGGCCTCAAGTGGCCTTACTTGCCCTTGACCAACCACATGTCCAAGAAAAACAACAGTAGCTTTAGCAAAATCACTTTTTACCCAAGTTCACAGTCAACCGGGCTTTAGAAAGTCTACCAAACAGTTCCTTGATTTGACTAATATGCTGATCCCAACTATGACTATAAACAACAATATCATCAACATAAGCCTGACATTGTTCTAATCCAGAAATGACCTGATTAATCATTCTTTGGAATGTAGCCTGAGAATTTTTCATTCCAAATGGACAAACCAGATATTCGAATAACCCATCAGCGGTTACAAACGCAGAGATTTCTCTGGCCCGTTTAGTTAATGGTATTTGCCAGTAACCTTTCAAAAGGTCAAACTTGCTAATATACTTAGCAGTTCCTAATTTATCAATGCAGTCATCAATTCGTGGGATAGGAAACGAATCTGATTTGGTCACAGCATTAACTTTGCGAAAATCTGTACAGAACCGTACACTACCATCAGGTTTAGGAACAAGTAAACAAGGAGAACTCCAGTTACTAAAACTAGGTTGAATAATGCCGTTCTCAAGCATATAATCTATTTCTTTTCGGATAAGTTCCTGTTTTTGTGGATTAACTCGATAAGCATGTTGCTTAATTGACTTGGAATCACCAACATCAACATCATGTTTAATAACATTTGTTCGACTAGGAACATCTGGGAAAATTTGGCTAAATTCAGAAATGATTTGTTGAACATCACTTTGTTGTTTTTCACTTAAATGGCTGATTTTTAAATGAAGATTCAACAATATCCTCGAATTTACCAATTTCGGCTCAACTGGATTAAAATTATCATCTTTCATCTTAACATCAGAATCTATCCCTGAAAGAATTATTGTATTAGCCAAGACGTTTTCCCGATTATAATATTTTTTAAGCATATTAACATGGCAAAGCTGAGTTTTCTTTTTACGATCAGGAGTACGGATGACATAATCAACCGCACTGATTTTTTTTTCAACAATATACGGTCCTTGAAATTTTGCACTTAATGGTTGATTAACCAAAGGAAACAAAACTAACACTTCTTCCCCGGCATCGAAAGATCTATCTCTAGCTCTTTTATCAAACCATGTTTTCATTTTATCTTGACTATCGGATAACACATTTCGGGATATTTCTCTAACTGTTTGCAATTTTTCCCGCAAATCAATCGCATATTTCAACACACTAGTTTCACTTTTTACCTCCGAGTTTGTCCAAAACTCGTGTAACATTTGTAATGGACCACGAACTGAATGTCCATATAACATTTCAAAAGGAGTGAATCCCATGGATTCGTGATAAGTATCTCTAATCGCAAACATCAGCAAATGAATACCTTCATCCCAGTCTTTACCCTTTTCCAGGCAAAACTTTCGAATCATGGATTTCAAAGTTCCATGAAATCGTTCCAACGCACCTTGGGTTTCAGGATGATAAGCAGAAGAAAAATGATGTTTAATGGCCAATTCATCCATTACTTGCTGAAACAATTTCGAAGTGAAATTGCTACCTTGATCAGTTTGAATGAATTTCGGAAATCCATATCGAGTAAAGATTTTAATCAATTCCTCAACAACTGTTTTAGCCCTAATATTGCTCAGAGGTATGGCTTCAGGAAACCGTGTATTTTTACAAAGAACGGTCAATAAGTATTCTTTACCATGAACAGTGCGAGGTAAAGGACCAACGCAATCAACTATAACCTCACTGAAAGCTTCATTAACTGCGGGAATGGGTATCAAACTAGCTGGTTTAATACTTTGATTGGGTTTACCAACAATCTGACATGTTTTACAGGTTAAACAATACCTAACAACATCACGATGTAAATGCGGCCAATGAAATTGTTTCAAAATCCTTTGATACGTTTTACGTACCCCTGAATGACCTGCTAATGGACCATCATGAGCTAAACTCAACACAGTTTTCCGACAACTTTTAGGAACAACGATTTGATGCATCACCTGCCAATCATTATTCTGTGAATGTTTATCTCGAAACTTTCTCATTAAAACACCATTTTCGAAATAATAGCCAACTGGTTCTTCATCCAACTCGGATTTTTCTAACACTTCCTTTGAAAGGATTTGTAATTCACTATCAGCTTGTTGCTCAAGAATAAACTGATCATGGTTAAGATTTAAAATTAACCTATCATTGTCATCTGGTAACTGTTGCAATATTTTTTCTTCTTCTGGGTTACCTACTTCATGGTCAAAACATTTTTCCCGATCTGAACCATTTTCCAGATTTGAACCTAATTCGGGCGCAGAATCATGACCAATAAAAGTATCACCTAAATCAGAAATATCCCAATTTTTATTGGCAACCTCATTCTCAACCCTAATTTTCCTGTGCAACTCTTTGTTTTGAGACCGAGTTGTAACACATGCGGGAAAGATGTTATCAATCACATCAGATAACTTTTCTGTTTCAACATCAGTTTCAGGAATTTCAGTCATAATGGGTACAGGAATAACCCTTTCCTGAGCTACATCATTCCCTAACAATAATGATACACCCGCAATTGGTATATGGCTAACCGCTGCTACCACAATACTGCCTTTAACCAAATCACTATCCAACTCGACAGTATGTAACGGACTAGATATAGTACCTTCAACTGTGGACAAAGTAATATACTCGCCCAAAAATGTGTTGTCCTTATCTAACAATTCTTTTTCAAGTAAAATTGTTCGTTCAGCACCAGTATCTCGCAAAATCACTATAGATTGTTTCACATCACCATCGTGTGATGTAACCACATGACCAGAAGTCAGAAATGGTTCAAACCTTGGATTTCTTTTCTTAACCCTAGTTAACGCATCTTTAATTTGACATTTTGAATTCAAAGGTTCAGACAACTGAGATACAAAATTTGTGTGCCCAGAACGATTGCCACTTCCAAGATCATATTTCAATTTCCGGCAATCACGTCTAATGTGACCCATTCTTTTACAATAAAAACACTGGAGTGATCCCGAATTTTTCTGATCTTGAGATTTACCCATATCTCGCGGTGTATTATTATTCCTAACTGAACCATCTCTACTGCTTCCACTTTGTTTGAAAGTATAACTTTGTGACTTCGGTTTATTACTGAAATCAGGTTTACGGTTTGCTAAAACAAATTTATCAGCCATTATAGCTGCCTCAGCTAATGTACTTGGTTCAAGCACCTGTAAGTGAATTACCACTTCTGATGGCAAACCTCTCATAAACTCTTCTATAAGAATGAGTTCTTCTAATTTCCCACAATCATTATTCACAGACTTTGAACTACACCATTTCCGAAATAACCTTTCTTTTTCTTTGGCAAACTCTAAATAAGATTGTCCACCTGAAATCCTAAGATTTCGAAAATCTTGTTGGTACACCTCAGGCACCTTTTCATAAGCTCTTAAAATAGCAGCTTTAACTAAGTCATATGACGAAGAATCATCAACAGAAAGCGCTGCATAAGCCATTTGTGCTTTACCTTTCAAAGCAGATTGCAACAATAAACACCAATACCGTTTTGGCCATTCAGCTCCAAGAGCTATCTTTTCAAAACAATCAAAAAATTCATCAACTTGATTTTCATTAAAAATAGGAACCATCCTAATATATCTTTGCGGATCAAACTTGCTATAGTTATCCAACTCTCTACTTTTAATATCCCTATCGAGAGATCTTTGTGTTGTCTCCCATTCTCTATGTTTTTCTCTATCTTCTCTCTCCAAATTTCTTTGTTCCCTCTCATACATTAATTGTTCTCTCTGAAAGTCCAACTTAAGTTTCAACATAGCTAAACTATCTTCATTATCAAGTTCAACACTACCAATTTCCCTACCAGTATACACCTTTGAATCTAACTGAATTTTACGTTCTGCCATATTTCTTAAGAAATCTATCACCAACGATTTTATTTCAGCTTTCTTCAAACCAATGTCCAACTCTAATCCTACGTGTTCAGCAATTTCTTTCAACCGTGCTACAGTTAAATAATTTATCTCAGTTTCATCTAAACTAGATATAAAATTATCAACTACTTGTTCTACTGACCATATGCTATCCATGTGAACTTGATTATGTAATTGTCAAAACGTGTGCTCAAAATAAAACTCTAACTAGTCAACAATTATCCTCTATTCTAATAATCAAAATAGATCAATTTGTAATCTCCTAATACCATCCAATGATATATATTACAAGAAAGATCCCGGACGAGCCCCCATTTGTGACCTTCCCGATCCACAATAACCACTAACTGGATTAAAAACTTTAATAGACCGCAGAAGTCACGTGTACCAAGATTGATAAATCCGAATTATCCAATCATGGTACTAAACAATTGCCATGTGTACAAGTTATCACATGCAATTAAATACAATTATTAGATATAGACTGTGTGATATTTAATATCACATTATTCAATGCAATAAACTAATTGCCCGATTAATAAATTGACTAAATAGCTAAAACATTGAGCACACACTTTCTTGACAAAATTACATAACAAGTAGCAAGTGTTTAAATGTTTTTATATAAAAAATATATGTTTAAATAAATAAAGTTTTCCCACAGAATTCTGGCATTTAAGTTATTAATTAATAGTCACCAAACGAAAATCAGTCCATCACGAAAAGTTTCAATGCACGACTGCCAAGGGCTGCTAAACAAGATGACCGGTCGCCGCTCCTTCATGCCTTGTTGACGTGGTAACTTCTGACGGTGCTGGACAGGAGATACTCTAACTTCGAGTTCTGAAGATTGTGCGTTGATTCCCAGTTTATATAGGCATCTGAAGACGTGTGCAACAGAATGCACTCCACAAGAACATCGTGCAGAACTCATAACTTACGATGTAAATTAATTCGCCGACCAATCAAATCATTCCAAAAACGAAAAGCCACCAGACAGGTGCTCCACGGATCACGGTCTGGCTATACGAACAGACAAAAACAAAATGTCAGCCACCTTGCCGAACACATGTCTGCTCTCCAGGTAAGTCATTATTTTATTATTTCAGCACGCCGTCGTTGTTTAAACACATGATAGGACATAATGAGATATGTCCGCCACAGTTATATTTTATTCTCTCCAGCCAGCGAAACACACAGTCTTCCATATTTTTACTTGAATTTTCACCCGACGATAAAAACATCCATATTACATAACCCAAAGCCAGATTTAACTTAAAACCAGATTATCATAACACTACTTACAGACATTTTTATCTATAGTCCATCCCACAGGGAACAGCATTTTTCATTACTATGAAATTTCCTACAAGTTATTTATTTCTGAGCCAACTGTTTTCTAAATTGGACACAAAAATAGTTTTACAAAGTTTGTTATTTCCAAAACACTTTTACTTTTCTTCTTATGTCAGAGCAAACTGAAACCATTTACAAAACTCATTTTTGTGGGATGATGGGATGGACAATAAATCTATCACTGTCCTCGAACATGTGAGTCAACAGATGCAGAAAGTAAACCGATACCAGTGTGTGCTGACTCCCAATGGTTTAATCTCAACCAGGATGTTTAATTTAATCTCTAACACATCCTATCCCACATTCACCTGTAATACCTCCCCTGCTCCGGAGTTGGTCACTGGCGAAGTCAGAGGCTAAATCCAAAGTAGGCGTGCCTGAACCTCTGTGGATAAGGGGCACGTTAGTAGAGTTGCCCGTTGCCTGTAATACCTTTTTGTGTTTGTTGCTAAAATTTGTGTTATTTACCACCACTAGACCCAGGGCTTCTAGATTATGGTAGCCCCACTCACATGGCTAGTGATATTCAATGTTGGGCTAGTAAATAACTACTATTGCAATGCACAATTAAGCTAGTGGGGAAAAAAAGGAAGGAAGGAAACGTTTTATTTGATGCACTCAACACATTTAATTACGGTTATATTGCATCAGACATATGGTTAAGGACCACACAGATATAGAGGATAAAAAAAGAAAGAAAAAAAAGAGTCAAATATTGCAGTTAATTAAGTCTATTGTGTAAATATGAATATTCTGCCCCAACCAAACCCCCAAAGTTAGTGTTTTTAAGCTTTATTTCCCTCTTTAGATGACATATCCAATTATTACTATTAGTTCGTAAAATTGTATTAACTTAAACTAAAGTAGGGCTAGTGGATTTTTAATTGTGACTAGTAAAACTATTTTAATCACTGATGCCATGGCCAGTGGATTTTATACAAATTTTAGAATCTCTGCTAGACCACACTGATTTATTATTATTAAATGGACATTCCCGAGTTTGCTGCATTGTAAGATGTTTCCGACTAATAAAATATTTCTACGATTAAACTTACATATTAAATATATTTTCTTGTTTAGAATATCAGTGTCTTTATATTCAATGTGTTTCTGGTCCTCTTAATATTCGTAAGAAGACCAAACTGGAGTTTGTCTTCAAATAATTTTGTATGTACGAAAAAATCTTTTTTAGGACATATAATGAAATTTAACGTAGTACAAATATTAGAATGATCAGAAACATGTTTAATATACAGCCACTAATGTTTTATGCAGAAAAATATATTTGATATGTAATTACAGTCGTCAAAACATCTCTGTTAGTAGATAACATCTTAAACATTGCAGCCAAGTCAGGAATGTCCCTTTAATCTTCGGCTATTCAGGGCTAGATCTGGGTGAGCAGAAAATTTCACCAAATTTTGTTAATTGTACAAACGCAGTTATTTTCAAAAAAAATGTCAATTATTACATGAAATTCTGTATTACCTATATACATAAAAAATATAAAAAATTACACATACCGGTATATATAAAATATTACACATACCGGTATATATAAAATATTACATACCGGAATATATAAAATATTACACATACCGGTATATATAAAATATTACACATACCAGTATATATAAAATATTACACATACCGGAATATATAAAATATTACACATACCGGTATATATATAAAATATTACACATTACGGAATATATAAAATATTACACATACCGGTATATATAAAATATTACACATACCGGTATATATAAAATATTACACATACCGGAATATATAAAATATTACACATATCGGAATATATAAAATATCCAGAGTAATTTTATTTCGATAATTGCACATTGTGCAGATTGTTTCTACCACCACTGATTGGCTGGCTTAAAAATGACAATGTTTGGTTGGTTATTCACTAAGGTCAGAAGTTCACTTTCATTCATATATTGTTTTCATACACGAGTCAGATTATACACATTTATTACCCCAGCAGGCACTCATAACAGGGAAAATAAAAATCACGCATTGGTCTAACGAACAATACTATTGGATGATTTGACGCTTACAAACCAATGACCATGTCGGTAGTAAATATGACGTCATCACGATTTGGCAAACAAACACAATGACGTCATGTAGTCTAAAGAGTTTGTGTTTATGGCTGTCTGTTTTTGGTGCTAAATTTATAACAAAATATCATTTTAATGCAATTCATTATAGATTTTGTACCAGAATAAATAAAATTATCTATGAACATGATTCAATTACAAAGTTATAGCAATACTCAGTGCGAAAAGTGATTTGCCTCGTTTCTATACCTGTACGTGCATGTGTGTTGAAAATAAAGGCGTTTAGAGAAAAAATAGCTCAGGTAATAAATAGAATAACAAACTTGGCACCAGTTATTATAAAATTTATGTCCCGAGTGAAATAATTTTCATTTGTCACTTGCTTCAAGTGACAAATGAAAATTATTTCACTCGGGACATAAATTTGATAATAACTGTAACTTGTTTATTATCCTCTATGCATTATATGATCTACAGAAATTTTCAGGGAAAGTTTGACTCATTTGCATCATAATTAAATTTCCGTTACATTCATTACAATATAACGTCATCCCATTGGTCCAGCCATACATGTAGCAACAGCAGTTTGTTTATTTCTTGATGAACATAAAAATTACGTTGGAACTTCATATCTGATGACGTCATTTTATATTGGTAATTTGTCTTACTGAGTGTTCTTGTTTTAACAAAAAAATATAATTGAAAATAAAATATAAACTTTTAGTATTATTATTAGTAAGTTTGTTTCAAATTTAACTATAAGTATTGTCTGTTATTTCTTTTACGTTCATCTGTGTATGAACAAAAAAAAATCATCCGCAAATTTATGTGAGAACGGCTTTGCATCAGTTTATGAATAATTCTTTTTGTTCATACCCCGATAAACGTAGAAAAAATAACAGACAATACTTAAATTTAACATGAAATGATACATTTTTATAAAGCTCAGCACCTTTAAAAATATATACTCTTCAAAAAAAGTAGGGAGCTCTACTAAGAATTTACAATTGCCAAAATTGTAAGGTATATTAGCTGTGGGGAATGGTTATATGATAATAGTCAATTATTTTGGGCAAACATTACAACTGGTAGTTCAGTATTACAGTAGGTTTTATGACCACCAAAGATCTTGAAGGACGAATGGGGTCAGAAGTGAAATTTGAAAGATACGGTTTTTTTATCAGTAAATCACAAATTCAAACAATAAAAATGAGTAAAAACAAAACAATAACAACTGTATGATCAACATAATGAAAACAATTGACAGAAATAATATTCCAGTGATTAATGGACCTTCCTGGAAATTGTCAAAATCGAGAATGACACCCCACGCACGTGTATGGGGCACTGCATGATGCATATGCAAACTATGGAATGTGTTTTGGTGTGTTGATAAACAGACCTGAACGTTCTTTACTATGATGTCTGTGGTCAAAACGTATGTTCGGTCTAATAGTTGATATTAACATTAATATTTCAGGTTCCCCTACTTCTTTTTTATGAGTACATAAAAATGTGTGTGTTCTCACAGCATGATTCGATGGCATGCGACAAGTCGGTGCGATGATAACTGCATAATGATAACACCTAGGACAGGGCTAGCTCTGGCCAATCAAAACATTTTGACAAAAATTCACTTTTAAAACTTCAAAAACTGCAATAAAATTACATTTATTATATGAACCTTATTCTCCAAATTAAAATAAAATTCGGCAATTGTTTTTAAAATTCGCAACTGGCGAAATCGGCGAGTGCCTGAGCTAGCCCTGACGGCCAGGGCCCCATTCCAGGAAGCGATCTTAGCACTAAGATCATCTTAAGTGAATGAGGTAGTTATGCATTTAAGATGATCTTAGCGCTAAGATCGCTTACTGGAAAGGGGCCCTGGGCTACAAAAAGCTAAACGATGGTCATACTTACGAACAAGCGACAGGTCAATAAGGCACTTGAGAAGGCGGACCGGTCCGCAGGTCACGGCCAGCTTACAGAGGTCAAGGACAGCCCCACGGATTAACATCAGCTGCAGTCCGGAGTTTCTCAGGTGGTTCTTCAACTCCGTCTCCCGAGGCCACAGAGAGGAAAACACGACGAGAGGGGCACCCATCTTGAAGGAGTGAAACGACAGCTCGGGGGACCAGAAGATATTCCTCGGGTCATCGTACGTGTCGCTCTGTAGCATTGGTTCGTCGTACGACGACAGCAGCTTCTGTCGTTTCAGAGCCTGGTTCACGATTGCTCGATTCACCGGAGCGTGGCTGAATTTGTGGGAGTGGTACTGCTTGCAGTTGCACGTAAAATCGCCATCGTAGCTCCTATCGACGTAAGATTCATGATAGGAGCGTCGTTCGGGGATGTGATGAGGAGTCCGGGAATGAGAAAACATGGCAGAATGCGTCATGTCTCTCCTTGCATCACACTGCCGAGTACGCTCGTTCTGTTTCTTTCGCATTTCCGGATTTCTGATGTTGTGCCGGTATTTTGACGAGGCTAACTGAACTGTGGGAGACAAGTCCTCCTGTTGGTTACGTTTCCGCATCTCTTGGTTCTGTTTGTACTCAGCTGCAGCATGCTGACTGTAGGGGATGTATCCCCCGTGACTTGAGGATGTGATGCGTACAGATTCGGTCATGCGGCTGTCATCGTGTCTAGAAGATGGCCGCTGCGTTCCCTCCACCCACACAGACTGGGTGAAGTCTTGTCCTGTTGCCATGGAACCGTACCAATATGTCCGCCACGAACTCACTCTTTTGTTCCAATCACAATCTTCTTGTTTTACACTGATCTGCACCGAATTTGGAACATAGGGAAGCATTTTAAAATCTCTGTGATACTTTGTTAATTGCTTATAATAAAATGTGGATAAAATTAATCTTAAAAGTTTAACAATGAATTTTTTATGTTTTTACAGGTTCAACATCTGGGGGCATCCAGTATCTCAAATCTTATTTTTAATCCTAAAGCTCATTTTGACATTTAAAATCACAAGTCTTACTTATATATTCTAAAGCTCATTTTAACAGTTAAAAAAAAAAAGTTTACTTATAACTCATTTTGATTTTTAAAATGATTGCAATCTTATTTTTATATTCTAAATTAATTATGAAATTTAAGATTTATTTTACACAAATAATGTTATGGAAGACATGAGTTGCACTTCTTACACATTATTATTAAATGCATGTGCTAAATATGGAAATTATGATCTCTGTGTTTTCCTTCTTAGATAAGGTGGACACAGTAGTCTCCCTTTAAAGAATGTTATATAATAATAAAAATAAGTCTCTGTATAAAAGCACAAGGTAAAAGTCTCACCATATAAAAACAAATACTGTGTAAATGAACTTGATTAACGCTTCAAAACGGTCTTCAGATCTATCAGTACTCTTAGTTATATCAGTTATATCAGAAGAACATTTACAATTTACTTTACTTTATTAGCGTGCCTATATCAGTTTCAGGCACTTTACAATTACAGTTATATCAGTTCTCCATAACTGAAGAACATTTACAATTTACTTTACTTTATTAGCGTGCCTATATCAGTTTCAGGCACTTTACAATTACAGTTATATCAGTTCTCCACAACTGAAGAACATTTACAATTTACTTTACTTTATTAGCGTGCCTATATCAGTTTCAGGCACTTTACAATTACAGTTATATCAGTTCTCCACAACTGAAGAACATTTACAATTTACTTTACTTTATTAGCGTGCCTATATCAGTTTCAGGCACTTTACAATTACAGTTATATCAGTTCTCCATAACTGAAGAACATTTACAATTTATTTTACTTTACTTTATTAGCGTGCCTATATCAGTTTCAGGCACTTTACAATTACAAATTATACTAAGAACTAAAGATAAAAAACTAAGTGTTATTGTGTAACTACTTAAATGTTAACATGATGGTATAATATACAATAAATATATAAAAGTAGAAAAAGCAAAGATCGGGGCGAAGGGGGTTGATAAGCAGGTATTATAATGGATTAATTAATTACATGGGGTATTATTTCTATCAACAAGCCAGTACATTTGTATTTGTAAATGCTGAATGTGTTAAAAATCCAGTTCAGAAGAATTAAAATCCATCTTTTTTTTTAGAGATTAGAAAACCAAAAACATATTGCATAACTGTTATTGCATTGTGAGCGAAGGTCGACAGCAGTGTTACCATGGATACGTGAACAAAGCGAATGTCTAAAAACATAATACTGTTCAAGGTTTTCATGTGATCCGACACCAAAGTGCAGCATCCATTACTGAAAGGAATTAGAAACTCTCATAACACCATGTTTAAATCTTTTGAAGGTTGAACTAATTGAAATCTCTTATAACAACATTTAAGTCTTTAGGAGGTTAAAACACTTGAAACCTCTCAACATCATTTAAGTCTTTAGGAGGTTTGAGGTTAACGTGAGTGCAAGTGGTGCTTCAAAGCGGAGGTGGTGGGTTTGGTTAGTGGACGCCATGTTTGACTTTCACCACCAATATCAGTCACGCTACGTGTTGGATCTTCACCACCAATCTTTGTCACACTACGTGTTGGATCTTCACCACCAATCTTTGTCACACTACGTGTTGGATCTTCACCACCAATATCAGTCACGCTACGTTTTGGATCTTCAGTTGTCTTTGGTGCTCGTTTTTGTTTTACACCAGTTCTTGTGCATGGAGATGTCTAATTACTGAGAAAGAAAAAAAAATCCATGGAATTAAATTTCTTATTTTAAACAATGTTTATTCTATATTTTACATGGCAGTATTTACTGGTCGACAGGCATACGCCTATATCAGGACCTTTTCTCTAGAGATTTAGAACAGATACATTCATGTGAACAAGATGGCAGTCAATAGTAGCATATATATAACTGATAGAAGTACACAAATGTTGTAACAACAGCTGTGGATAATTGAACATAAAGTAATCAGTTATGACAGTTAACAACAGCTGTGGATAATCGAACATGAAGTAATCAGTTATGACACAAGAGTTAACAACAGCTGTGGATAATCGAATATAAAGTAATCAGTTACATGTATGACAGAGTTGACAACAGCTGTGGATAATCGAACATAAAGTAATCAGTTACATGTATGACACAGAGTTAACAACAGCTGTGGATAATCGAATATAAAGTAATCAGTTACATGTATGACACAGAGTTAACAACAGCTGTGGATAATCGAATATAAAGTAATCAGTTACATGTATGACACAGAGTTGACAACAGCTGTGGATAATCGAACATAAAGTAATCAGTTATGACACACAGTTGACAACAGCTGTGGATAATCGAACATAAAGTAATCAGTTATGACACAGAGTTGACAACAGCTGTGGATAATCGAACATAAAGTAATCAGTTATGACACAGAGTTGACTACAGCTGTGGATAATCGAATATAAAGTAATCAGTTATGACACAAAATTAACAACAGCTGTGGATAATCGAATATAAAGTAATCAGTTATGACACAGAATTAACAACAGCTGTGGATAATCGAATATAAAGTAATCAGTTATGACACAGAATTGACTACAGCTGTGGATAATCGAATATAAAGTAATCAGTTATGACACAGAATTAACAACAGCTGTGGATAATCGAATATAAAGTAATCAGTTATGACACAGAGTTGACTGCAGATTAAAGAGAAATCAGAATTAAATAAGTAGAGCATGAAGGAAAGAAAGAAATGTTTTATTTAACAATGCACTCAACACATTTTATTTACAGTTATATGGCGTCGGGCATACGGTTAAGGACCACACGGATATTGAGAGGAAACCCGCATACGGCTGGTATCGTGTTAGGTTGACCTGGGCATACAGGTTCTAAGTCTTTGTAACGAGAAACAATAAGAACGTTACACTTTTAGTATGCTGCAAGGTTTAATATCTAAGACTATCATTCCATGTCTGGGGTAACTCCACGTATGTACTTCTGTATTAAATTCCTAAACTATGTTAGATGCTCTCTAACCTTACACTCTCCCCCCCCCCCCCCTTATTTTTTTGCACCTCTCTTTATTTGTTTGCATCCTACTATAATTTACAGCACCCAACTTCACTATTTCAAAATGCACACTTTTTTCACACTGAAAAACACTGATCAGTCTGCAATCTAGACATCAAAGGAAGGAAATATTTTATTTAACAACACACTCAACACATTTTATTTATGGTTATATGGCGTCAGACATATGGTTACGGACCACACAGATTTTTAGAGAGGAAACCCACTGCCACCACTTCATGGGCTACTCTTTTCGATTAACAGCAAGGGATCTTTTATATACATTTTATTTTTATCATTTCGGCAATTTAAATCCCCCCCCCCCCCACCACTTATTTGGGACCACACTTGTCACGTGGTCAGAACGGTTATTCTGTCTTTTGTGTTCACTGACTCGTCTGATATTTTAACCTCAATTACAGATTAAATCAACAGGACAGAAAATAGCAAGTTACAGGGCTTCTAGATTATGGTAGCTCCTCCCATGGCTAGTGATATTCAATGTTGGGCTAGTAAATAACTACTATTGCCATGCCCGACGGCTAGTGAACAAAATTTGCCAAATGTTGCAGTTAAGGCTGTTTTGTAAATATGAATATCCTTGCCCAATACTCAATGTTAGTGTTTTCTAAGCTCGATTTCCTTCTTTAGGTGACATATATATATCCTGTTTTTACTATTATTGCTATTATTTAGTAAGATTGTATTAACTTAAAGTAAAGAAAGACTAGTGAATTTTTAATTGTGGCTGTTAAGTGTTTTAAATCTCTGATCCCATGGCTAGTGGATTTTATAAAAAAAATTCTAGAAGCCCTGAGTTAGCAGGCACATTACTGCAATTTCTACTAAATTAAGTTGTCTGTATGCTACATGTAATGTCAACTGTGGTGTCGTGGTTAAGCCATCGGACATAAGGCTATGGGTAGGTGTAAGACTACTACACCTTCTTCTCTCTCACTAACAAGTAACCCACTGTCCTAGTCAGACAGCCCAGATAGCTGAGGTGTGTGCCCTTGACAGTGTGCTTGAATCTTAATAAGCAGGAAAATAAATTGAAAAAAAAAATAATAATAATAAAAGAAGTGTTGTTTCAGCTGATCCTACAACTTAAAGAAACACTCTAGTTTCCGCCTGTAAAAATGGACACTAAATTTAGTTAATCTATAAACCTTCAACACACATTTGGATATGGTTATAACAGAGAGAAGCTAAAGTCTATGATGTTTAAACAGGGAAATACCGTCAAAAATAACTAGAACTTGTCTCATTAACCATTACTTCTTAGACAAACTTGTTTTTAAAAACTGGGGTATGTCGCTTTAAGCTTATGTTTCTTTAGTTTCTGATATGACAACCTTACTAAAGTTTTATGTCGCTGTAATATACGTGACTTATTTGGATTTCACAAAATTTTAAGATTACTAATAGGCCTATTTTATGGTAAACTTTACAGTATTCAACAGATATTTCATAGTATGTTTTTTTGATAACATAATCATCCTGCAACAGTAGACACATTTACATCTGTACAAATGTGGGCGTTACAATAGCTTACTACTACAGGTAGATTAATTTCTATCTACACAAATTTAAAGTCACCCCGACTCCTCCCCCTCCCCACCCCATGACAAAAAAAACCCGAATCGTCACATGATTATTCACCATCGGGAACTTACGATACGTGTTTGTTAATGTTTACAAACGATATCAGCCATGACATCTATCGTTTTAAATATCGAAACATTAATTATTTGAAATGGTATAACAAATTAAACAGTCACCATTGTAACGGATTCCAAAACCTTTTCTTTCACAAATAATTAGGACACTTCCTAGTAACTAGTTCACAAGAGATCAAAGTTCTGTTTATATATTTTTCCTCCTTTTTGTCATGCGCACTTGCGAATATACCCGAACGACAAAACCGTAATACATGATCAGGGCTGTACCTCTGCACAATGCATAGTTGAATACAATCTGATTAAAATTAGCTCTACTGGGTCTAGCCAGTAGATCTAACAGCATTGCATGGACTCCTATGTCCAGGTGACATTTCATCTGTATATAAATAACAATTTAAATATCGACCAATATACTTCGCCTTTTATAGCGTTATTCGGGAGCATACAAATTCTAAATATATCGGGCGAGACTATTTATGCAATAGACGAACTTGTTGGTCTATTTCAACATTGAAAGAAAGAAAGAAAGAAATGTTTTATTTAACGACGCACTCAACACATTTTATTTACGGTTATATATGGCGTCAGACATATGGTTAAGGACCACAGATTTTGAGAGGAAACCCGCTGTCGCCACTATATGGGCTACTCTTCCGATTAGCAGCAAGGGATCTTTTATTTGTGCTTCCCACAGGCAGGATAGCACAAACCGTGGCCTTTGTTGAACCAGTTATGGATCACTGGTCGGTGCAAGTGGTTTACACCTACCCATTGAGCCTTGCGGAGCACTCACATTTAAACATTGAAAAAACAGGGGGAAAAATGCAGTAATAAACTTTGGATTGTATACTAGTATAAACAGATTTTATGACTATACCATCACGGGGTTTTTTTTCGTCTTGAGTGCGAATAATTTTTACATGCTCACATACCACTAGAATTTCGAGCATGTCCGTACCGGGGCCTGTATCTGGATAGCCAGGGGCTTGTCCCGTGACAGAAAAAAAATTAAGCGGACAATTTTGAAATTTACATCCAAAAATTAAATAGTAGGCCTTTAAAATTTTGATGCGCATCTCTAATATAATTAATAAAGAAAATTCTACTCATTAAATTTGGTCGCTAGATTAGATCGGGTGGTCAAAAAGAAATTAGATAAGATGGAGGGGGGGGGGGGGGGGGAAGAGTTGAAAATGGGCAGAATTTTGAAGTTAATAGAATTTTTAAAAAAAGATAAAGTTACAAGCCAAAAATAAAAAGAATTAACGGCTCGGTCGAATATTTATATAATTTGGAGCATTTTAGAAAGACAGTCCAAAAATAAATAAGAGTAAGAAGAGAGGATCGGACTATTTAATAATATTTCAAAAAGAAAGTAATTTTGACATAAACCTTTGAACGAAGGTCTAAAAGTTTAAAGTCCGATCTATATGTCCACGTGAGTGGTCTCGTTAAGGCCGTTAGGGTGCACAGCTTGTAGGGACGAGATGGGTTGCATCCTGTCAAGAAAACCCCTAGATTGACAGTCAATAGACGTTGAAGGTGTAGTGCTGTGCTGAAATACAGATCTTGAGAAGCCGGATCCGTCTGAACGAGAGAGAGAATCAGACTAGGGTATAATCCAGTCGTCATAGGTTGGTATAGTGGTGCGGACAGGCCCGACTCCGGAGGATACGAGATGGTATCACAATAAAACAAAGTAAAGTCTAGAAAAGAGTAGTAGGGGCCGACCCCGCTTCCTATTTCTTCCTAGAGTGGGGCGGTCAATCTTCCAGTGCTGCTAGGACAGGCTCGGACATGTAGAGACTAAACGCGAACAACCGTGGCGTTCTGCAGAATGGCCGTCATACGAGTCACGAAAAAAGAAAGTCAACATAGTCAGACGGAGAAATGACGTGGAGGCAAGGAATCTCGCTAAAAAAGAATCCAACCTGGTGTTGCAGACTGTCGAAACGAGAAGCGTTCCAGCGTTCAATCAGTTCCAATTGTCGCATACATCCCAGTAGAAAACTTCACTTCGCTGATAAAAACAACAAAAGTGAAATATCCCCAAGTCGAGCCGCGAAAGCACGTGCAGTGTGCACAAACACGTCTTACCGCGACGAGCTCCAGACTGGCAATGTTTCGTCTTGAAAGGAATTTTATATAAAATTTTATATTGCAATTAGTTTCCGGCATACTTCGTAATTCACCCGAATTATTTCGTATACGCTCGGCATTATCCCGAACGTTTTCAAATTCTTTTCAAATCAGTAATTTTACTAATTGCTATTTTCAAAATTCTGCCCATTTTCAACTATACCCCCCCCCCCCCCCCCCCCCAATCTAATTTCTTTTTGACCACCCGAACTAATCTAGCGACCAAATGTAATGAGTAGAATTTTCTTTATTAATTATATTAGAGATGCGCATCAAAATTTTAAAGGCCCACTATTTAATTTTTGGATGTAAATTTCAAAATTGTCCGCTTAATTTTTTTCTGTCCCGGGACAAGCCTCTGGCTATCCAGAGACAGGGCCCGGGACGGACATGCTCGAAACTCTAGTGGTATATGAGCATGTAAAAATTATTCGCACTCGCACTCAAATCACTGGCATGATTTTGCAGGTAAGGTTTTGATTGGTCGAATGAAAGGTCAACTGGACATGAGCTCCAACGGGCTGTTGTTAGATCCACATGTAATAGTGGAGCTAATTTTAATTAGATTGAGTTGAATAAGGATTTGGTAAAATAGTGTTTGCATTATTCTAGCAACAATATGATATTTAGTAAGTTTTATGGTTCCGACGTAAATATATACTCTTCAAAAAAAAGTAGGGAAACTCTAATAATAATTTACAATGGCCAAAATTGTAAGGTATATTAGCTGTGGGGAATGGTTATATGATAATAGTGAATTATTTTGGGCAAACATTACAACCGGTAGTTCAGTATTACAGTAGGTTTTATAACCACCAAAGATCTTGAAGGACGAATGGGGTCAGAAGTGAAGTTTGAAAGTTGACGTTTTTTTTAATCAGTAAACCGCTAATTCAAAAAATAAAAATGACTAAAAACAAAACAATAACAACTGTATTATCAACAGAATGAAAAAGATTGACAGAAATAATGTTCCACAGTGGCTAATCGACCTTCCTGGAAATTGTCAAAATCGAGAATGACACCCCACGCACGTGTACAGGGCAACTGCGTGATGCACGTGCAAACTATGGAATGTGTTTCGGTGTGTTGGTAAAAAGACCTGGACGTTCTTTACTAGGATGTCTGTGGTCAAAACGTATGTTCGGTCTAATAGTTGATATTAACATTAATATTTCAGGTTCCACTACTTTTTTGAAGAGTATATAAATGGCACGATTTTTCTGATATGACGGTTCGTCGGAATTTCCGACAGTTAAAAGTAGTGGAAACATAATGCCACATAACTCTGAACGTTTTAATGGTATGATTATCTATTATCATTCAAGTTGAAGGTAATACTTTGAAATAGCACGACGTAATCACTGATTAGCCTACATTGTTGCAATCTGATTAAAATTAGCTCGACTGGTCTACCGGTAGATATAACAGCATTGCGTGGACTCTCATGTTCAGGTGACATTTCATCTATAAATAACAATTTAAATATCGAACAATCACCCCCCGCCTCCGCCTGCTACCGACCACAGTCGGGCTGCTGGTGCTCCCTTGCACCTGCAGGTGGTGCCTCCTCTCTCCCCCCCCCCCCCCCCTTTCCTGTCCTGGACGGATGAGCTGGTCGAGGCCGGCTCTTGTGCCCAAGACAGGCGTGCGCTACAGCAGCTTGCTCTGAATGTGCACGTAAAGACCTATGACCCGACCTGACCTAACGGGGTGCTGTTAGATCTACAGGTAATAGTAATTAACAAGTGGAGCTAATTTTAATTAGATTGACATTGTTTGTTGATTAATGAGGTTAGCAGAGGTCAAAAGGTCACCATTTGGTTTTACCAACGCCTAAAATCTCAGCCAATTTCTTTAGTAAAACTTCTCTCTTTATTTCGATAAAATGTGGTTAGGCTATCAAGTCTTTTAAACAGTTTTTGTATACTTCCAAGCAAATAGAAGAGGAAAACAATAGGTTTAGTTAACTGGTTCCGACAAAATATATAATGGCACGATTTTTGTGATATGGAGGTTTGTCAGAATTTCTTATATTTAAGGGTAGAGGAAATACATGTATAATGCCATATAAATCTAAAAGTTTTAATGGCTGGATTATATAGTACCACACACATTGAAGGTTGTAGATGATTGATGTGCATTGCTACATATACACGACTGGTTGATGGTCAGCAGAGGTCAAATGGTCATAAATTAGTAAAATCTTGAAAGGTATGGAATGAACATCTTCGTTGAAATAGATTCCACATTATATGGCTTCTGTAAGATATTTTCTTTTTCAGACACTTCACTGCTAGAAATAGCAAAGCTAGGGAATATAAACCATTGCATTATCCATGTTGATGGTAAAACACCCCAGTGGCTAATCCAGAAAATCCATTTAGGGGGACCTTGATGCCAAGGGAACTTAGGGGGGAGGTTTGGAGGGGGTGGCCCCTGGGGCCCTCTAGATGTGCCTCTGCATCCAATTCCAGATGTATCTCAATCACGTTTACGTTCTGAAGTGGACAAATTAACAAGCGCAAGTGGTATGTGTTTGTTCTGCAGTAAAGGGTCAAGGAGGTAATGCGACCATTGATATTTTGGAGCATCACCAACCCTGTGGAAATGTAATAAAGAATCTCATATTATTAAAAGGATCCATTTTCTGTTTTATCCAGGCTAACAACTTTCAAGACTCGAGTTGACCCTTTTGATTTCTGTGCCTTTCGTCTCCTTAAGCAAATCAGCATCCTTCAACAGGCTGTATACTTGGATGGGTGCTGTCCTTGTTCAGAACGTCCAACTGCTATCGTGCCATGCACCTGCAGGGACTTAGATTATACTAAAGTTGCGGCGATAAAGGGTGTGCTCAAAATAGGTATGACTAAAACAAGCAAGCCCAATATAAGTACAAACATAAGGTGAATGCATGGACAAAAGCTGATACATCGCTGGACAGTTATTTTGATTTGTGCTGTTGTGTTGTAGTGGGGATCTTTGCTACCCGACAGACAGCGATCATAACCGTCCAAATGTCCGTCTGGCTCTTAAACGGCAGAGTACTCTGACTACCACTGAGCACTTACAGACTGGAATTATGCTTTAATGAATGTTAAAATTTATCATGTTCAATTCTTTGAAAAGTTCAGATTAGCAAACATGTAGGACCGAATTTATGAAGTCTGATTTTGACTTACATGTGTGTAACTAGGAACATTTACAATGCTTAAACACAGGCTTCATAATTCAAGAAAAAACGGGCTTTGTGAATTCGGTCTGTAGCCTTTTGCGTGTATATATATACACACACACACACTGAACAGCATTGAAAACTCACCACCAGTTGGTAACAAATGTGAATGGGGCGTATATCAGCATTAAAAATATCAATGAATAAGTACTGTACTGCCTTATAGATCATGCATGACGACGAATAACTTACAAAAACGATTGCATGGACACTCCATGAAACACAATACAACATATTGCATGCATAGCATGAAAAACGTAAAATGAATGTGCAAACCATGCTGATTGGGGCTATAAAAGGTGGTCTTTGAGAGAACGTTAAACAAGACAGTGATGACAAGGTTGATAGCCGAGGAACGTGAACGTGCCTTGGGCATGCTTCAAGTCAGCATTTCGAGTAGTCATCGCACAGCGGTTTGGATGCCACCATTCAACAATCACTAGACTACACAGGAGATACCAGCAGACAGGAACCATCAGGGACCGTCAACGTCCAGGCCAACGACGTGTTACGACACCACAAGATCGCCATATTGTTCGCCTCCATATTCATGATCGAAAGCTGCCAGAACTGCACAAACTGTTCAAGGTCGACGAGGGGTTATCGGCGCAGACACTGTGCATCGCCGTCTTCGCTCAGCTGGGCTGCGTGCTCAACGACCATATATTGGACCTATCCTGACTGATCGACATCGAAATGAGCGCCGACGTTTGGCAAGAAGGTATCGTCATTGGAGATTACAACGGTGACATGGTGTGCTATTCTCGGACGAATCCCGTTTTCATTTAAGGAATGCTGATGGTCGGTTGCGGGTGTGGCGTAGGAGTGGAGAACGTTACCACAATGACTGCCTTGTCCAGACGGATCGATGGGGTGGAGAGAGTGTCATGGTGTGGGGCGGGATCAGTTATCATCACCGAACAGCACTCCATGTTTGCCGTGGCAGAATGAATGCCATTTACTACCGGGATAACATCTTACAAAATCACATCATTCCCTTCTTTCATCAACATCGGAATATGCACACATTTCAACAAGACAACGCCCGAGCGCACACAGCACGTGTTACAGCACAGTATCTAGCGAACAAAAACAAATATCAATTGATATTTTAGTCATTTTATTTATTGTACAGAAATAATATACAAACACATATGTAACAGAATATAAATATATATCCTAAAGTATGCAATAAATAACAGAAAATAAAAGTTATATTTTCTAAACCCAGAATATATATATAGCCATTGTTTCACAACTGTATCTCTTACAATAGAATACAAGACAAACGGCGAATGAAGCCAAAATGGAATACACATATACATAGTAAGACACAGTGGTGGATCCAGTAAAGGGTGAGGGAGGTGTTCACCCCATTCTCTGGTGCCCTAATCACTCTAGGTCAAGTCAGGTCTGGTCAGTTCAGGTCATAGGGCTTAATGTGCAAGTTGTTGTAGTGCAGGACAGGAAAGGGTTTGGGGTGGGCAGGAGGAGGGACCAAGAGAGCACCAGCATCCCGACCGGGGTCAGTAGCAGGTGGGGCCACTCTAGGTACAACTTGTACACTATCCTAAGGGAGGGTGTGTACATTAAAATAAGTAGACTCTAGGTACAAATTGTACACTATCCTGTCTGAGGGAGGGTGTATATATTAGAGTACACTCTAGGTACAACTTGTACACTAGCCTGTCTGAGTGATGGTGTATATATTAAAGAGAGTACTCTAGGTACAACACATACACTATCCTGTCTGAGAGATAAAAAAGAGTAAAGTTTGTTTTATTTAACGACGCCACTAGAGCACACTGATTTTTTATCTTATCATCGGCTATTAGACGTCAAACATATGGTCATTCTGACACATTTTTTAGGCTACTTTTTTTATGACAGGCAGCAAGGGATCTTTTATTTACGCTTCCCACAGGCAGCATAGCATAAACCATGGCCTTTGTTGAACCAGTTATGGATCACTGGTTGGTGCAAGTGGTTTACACCTACCCATTGAGCCTTGCGGAGCACTCACACAGGGTTTGCAGTCGGTATCTGGATTAAAAATCCCATGCCTCGACTGGGATCCGAACCCAGTACCTACCAGCCGGAAACTATTTAATAAGCATACAAAGGAAACAATTTAATAAGCCAAGGTTAATAAAGTTAAAAGTTTGTTTTGTTTAACAACACCACCAGACCACACTGATTTATTAATCATCGACTGCTGGATGTCAAACATGTGGTAATTTCGACATATAGTCTTAGAAAGGAAACTCGCTACATTTTACCATGTAGCTAGGGATCTTTTATATGCACCATCACACAGACATGATAGCACATACCACAGCCTTTGATATACCAGTCGTGGTGCACTGGCTGGAACGAGAAATAGCCCAATGGGCCACCGACAGGGACTGATCCCAGACCTACCACGCATCAAGCAAGCACTTTACCACTGGGCTACGACCCGCCCCTGTTTTTGTCTTTAAATGCATGTAACTATGCACAATTACTATGACCTCTTATCATAACCATTTTTTTGTGTTCAAGAAAAACAGGCTTCATACATGTAAAAAAAAAAGAAGAAGAAAGAAATGTTTTATTTAACGACGCACTCAACACATTTTATTTACGGTTATATGGCGTCAGACATATGATTAAGGACCACACAGATTTTGAGAGGAAACCCACTGTCGCCACTACATGGGCTACTCTTTCCGATTAGCATCAAGGGATCTTTTATTTGCGCTTCCCACAGGCAGGATAGCACAAACCATGGCCTTTGTTGAACCAGTTATGGATCACTAGTCGGTGCAAGTGGTTTACACCTACCCATTGAGCCTTGTGGAGCACTCACTCAGGGTTTGGAGTCGGTATCTGGGTTAAAAATCCCATGCCTCGACTGGGATCCGAACCCAGTACCTACCAGCCTGTAGACCGATGGCCTAACCACGACGCCACCGAGGCCGGTCTCATCCATGTAAATTCAGGTCACAGGATTTCAAATTTTATGAGTAACTTTGTTTGTGTACCCAGTAATCATATGAACCTATGAGAATCTGGTTTTATGGTAACCATAGTAATGGTGGAATATCTTAAATTATAATGGCTAACAGAATTTTGGTTCCTTGATTTTGCCGACACACATCCAGAAATTATTGGTGCCTTGAAATCAGGTGGCCTGACATTCGGCTCTATATCAATATACCCAGTCGAGGCATGGTATTTTTAATCCAGATACCGACTCCAAACCCTGAGTGAGTGCTCCACAAGGCTAAATGGTTCCATAACTGGTTCAACAAAGGCCATGGTTTGTGCTATCCTGCCTGTGGGAAGCGCAAATAAAAGATCCCTTGCTGTTAATCGGAAGAGTAGCCCATATAGTGGCGACAGTGGGTTTCCTCTCAAAATCTGTGTGGTCCTTAACCATATGTCTGACGCCATATAACCGTAAATAAAATGTGTTGAGTGTGTCGTTAAATAAAACATTCCTTTCTTTCTTTTTTGTTTCTATATCAATATATGGGACAAAATACTGTTATATGTACAGAATAACGTTACGATTATGGTAATATATTTACAGGAGTAATTATCACAGATTCATTATAAGAGTGAAACCCTGCATAAAATGACCCTCGGTAAACTGGAACTTGTGCAAAATAATTTCTTCACTTTGCCTTTTTAAATATCAGTACAAAACAGAACCTCTCTAAACCGGATACCTCTTAAAACCAGACTTTTTACTTGGTCCTGTGGGTGTCCAGTTAAGAGAGGTTTCACTGTATACATATGTTTATATTTTGTATAAAGTTTACAACATGAATTCATCTACATGTATGTGATAGCACTGCTAATATGTACAAATAGTTGGCTTCAAAATGATATTGATTCGTTCTGTTTTGTTTCCATGGTCACACAAGGAATGTGTGTGTTTGTATGTGTGTGTATGTGGGGTGGGGTGGGGTGGGGGGGGGGGCGAGGCATTTCTGAGGCAACTGCCTGTCTGAACTGCCTCACAAATCACTACATTCATGTTTTTAAATGTTCAAGACTTTAGATCTCACTAATTTGGGCACATCGGGGATTTTTGTCTTTTCTGAGTGCAGAAAGGTCGGTTTAGTTCAGTACTGTCATTAACACCTGCTGGAGAGTTGTCAATACTCAGAAATGCATTTCAAATTTTTTTTTTTATCTAATTAACTTTAACATTTCAGTGGTTTTAAGGTGAAATATTTTTAGGTCGGCATGTTTGTACTAAATTTGGGCATCATTATATTGAGTATATGTTAAAGTTTTGTTTAACGACACCACTAGAGCACACTGATTTATTAATCATCAGCTATTGGATACATGTCGAACATTTGGTAATTTTGACATATAGTCTTAGAAAGGAACCCCGCTACATTTTTCCATTAGTAGCAAGGGATGTTTATATGCACCATCCCACTGACAAGACAGCACATACCACAGCCTTTGATGTACCAGTCGTGTTGCACTGGCTAGAACGAGAAATAGCCCAATGGGCCTACTGATTGATCCTAAACCGACTGCGCATCTAACCAAGTGCTTTACCACTGGGCTACGTCCTGCCGAGTATAGGCATATGTATTTTGGGAACAAATGGCCCACCGATGAGGATCGATCCTAAACCGACTGTGCATCTAACCGAGTGCTTTACCACTGGGCTACGTCCTGCCGAGCATAGGCATATATATTTTGGGAACAAATGGCCCACCGATGAGGATCGATCCTAAACCGACTGTGCATCCAACGAGTGCTTTACCACTGGGCTACGTCCTGCCCTGCGTGGTCACATGTATTTTGGGAACAGTGCAATCTAAAGTCCTGAATGTTATGTAAGAATTGTTCGTAATTTTTTGTGACTTTATCGATGTATAACAAGTCACAAATTGTATAAAATCACATAAAAGTAGCACAGTGAAGCAACTTTATTCTAAATTTGTGTCTGTTATACATCGATAAAGTCACAACAAATGGCAAACAAGTCTTATAATTACAAACAACCCAACTTATTTAATTGAAATACACATAAATCAGTTTTTAACTTCCTTTCCCATAACCTGTTTTACGTAATGACGTCATTTCTGAGGTTTATTGAAGGATGACATTCAGTTTTTAAGTGATGTCGTCCAATCAGAGTAGATTAAGTCATATAACGGCGGGAAGTTGGTAGTTATAATTATTATCCACATGGTTCAAGATATTCAGGAAAATATAACCAGTATGACCCACGTGTGTCATAATAATTTCACATGCAATAAATGTATTTTATTATTCACACAGTTCAAGATATACAGGGAAATATAACCAGTATGACCCACGTGTGTCATAATAATTTCACATGCACCACGGAATGACGTAGTTTTGGGAAGTGATGTCATAACTTAATGCAGCTTCTCCAGTCTTTGTTCTGTGTAATCGCTTACCAAAATGACGTCTCCTTGAAATGTTTTTGATATGGTCCTAGTTATTCATAAAAAAATATTACAAATATTATGGATAATAAAGAAATTATTACAATCTTGTGTGAATCGTACTGATTTTACAATACTCATGTCAGGATTGATGTACACAAGAATTGTGACACTCGTTTCGTATTATCGGTACTATACACAAGCTCCTATAATAATCTCTGTTTATCTAATTCCACATTTTTTAGACCAGTCAACTATGGAATCCGGCACTAGTCAGAAATTTTCTTCCACACTTTGGTGAATGATGGAATAACTGGAATCGTTTTGCTGCACAATCAGCTAGTTCTAGTTCACCATCACGACAAACCAATCCAGCTGGGAATGTTTTCGTTCTCAGTGCATCGAGAGTTTTTCGGTCTGTATTTGGAAGTAACAAGCCTGCAAAAAGAAAAGAAAAAACCCACATATAACATCAGAAGTAATAAGCCTGCAAAACACCAAACACAAACACATATCACTTGAATGTGACATCCATTTGAATGCATCTGAAATGATCTTGAAGCAAGAATTCTGAGAGTACCTATAGAAAAAGCAATACATATCCCATACTGGGCCCCATACATTTTTTATAAGATCTCCTAAGTTCAAGGGCCATAACTCAGCTACAAATCTAATGTGAAAAAACAAAGTACAGTAACTGTTGTAATAAAATCAAGGGCTTTTTAAACAAGCATTCTGATAGCACTGCTAACGCTATATACATGTTCTCTACCACACATCACAAATCTTCTAAGTTCAAGGGCCATAACTTGGTCAAACATTAATAAATTTCATTTTTGACAGAGTTATGGCCCTTGAATAAATTCCCATTAAAGTGAAACTTCATCTAGCCATAATTCTGTCAGAAATGGGTAAATTGCCATTAAACACAGATGATTTTATAACTCTATATGATAAAGCTATGTACAAAATTGATATCACGCATTAAAAATAACAAATGTTAAGAGAAATATACATGTGGGAAAGACGGAAAGACGAACACACAAATGGAAAGAAACAAAGATGGAGATCAAACCTATTGTCCACTCACTCCGGTTGCACCGGTTGGGGATTAAAAATCTGGAAACTCCAAAGCATACTAAACAGTGTTCAAAATAAGCACATGTCCGTTTGTCTTGACAAGTGAAAATCTGCTCGGACAAACAAAATGTACCTTGGTAGTAAAAATGTTCAATGAAGTTTTATTTTGAGCAATGAAAAACATCGTCCTTGTACTTGAATAAAACAAACTATCAATTTGGACAAATAAAAATATTGTTGGACTAGTAGATTTTTAGATGTATTTGTCTGGTGGACTGGTAAAAATTCTCCTTATTTCTATCACTGCTCAAACAAAGATAATTTTCAACAAATGTGGTCAAATTTAATCTTTGTGAAAAACATTTTATGCAAAAAATACATGTATCTGTACCCCCACCCCACCTCCTGTGCTGACCTGGAGTGTGGTTGCCATGACTCCCAGCTCCCCGTACTGCATGTGTGTCTGCATGTGTGTCTCTATGAGATCGTGAACCAGGTGTATCTCGGCCCCAAGATGGCGGATCTGTGCTCCCCCCATCCCACTCCACACCCTCTTGTACTGACCAGGAGTGTGGTTGCCATGACTCCCAGCTCCCCTACTGCATGTGTGTCTCGAATAGATCGTGAACCAGGTGGATCTCGGCCCCAAGATGACAGATCTGTGCTTCCCCCATCCCACTCCACACCCTCTTGTACTGACCTGGAGTGTGGTTGCCATGACTCCCAGCTCCCTGTACTGCATGTGTGTCTCGAATAGATCGTGAACCAGGTGGATCTCGGCTCCGAGATGGCAGATCTGGGCCCCCCACCCTCACCCACCCCCTCCTGTACTGACCTGGAGTGTGGTTGCCATGACTCCCAGCTCCCCATACTGCATGTGTGTCTCCATGAGATCATGAACCCGGTGGATCTGGGCTCCGAGATGGTGGATCTGGGCCCCCAACCCTCACCCACCCCCTCCTGTACTGACCTGGAGTGTGGTTGCCAGAACTCCCAGCTCCCCATACTGCATGTGTGTCTCCATGAGATCGTTAACCAAGTGTATCTCGGCTCCAAGATGGCGGATCTGGGCCCCCACCCTCACCCCACCCCCTCCTGTACTGACCTGGAGTGTGGTCGCCATGACTCCCAGCTCCCCGTACTGCATGTGTGTCTCCATGAGATCGTTAACCAAGTGTATCTCGGCTCCGAGATGGCGGATCTGGGCACGCACCACGACAAACTGGAATATCGGAAACAAGTCGTCCAGACACCACACGTGGTCCTCTTTCAGAGACGCCTGCACCGTCTGTAAACAACAGAAAAGAAACACGTCAACGTGAAATGGGCCAGGACCATGATTCAAGTAAAACAAACATTCTGAGAGTAATGTAAACAACAGAGAAGAAACCTGTCAACGTAAAACTGGCCAGGACCATGATTCAAGTAAAACAAACATTCTGAGAGTAACATAAACAATAGAGAAGAAACCTGCCAACGTGAAACTGGCCAGGATCATGATTCAAGTAAAACAATTACCTTATGTTCGAATCCTCTCAGTGGAGGTTGAGTTTTCTGTTACAGAAATATCAACCTCCACTGATGGGATCTGAACCACGGACTCTCGGTACAAGAGTCCAGTGCTCTACCAACTGAACTAATAGGGAAATTACCACACGGTGCTGCTAGTAGGAGCCCTTTATACCAACATCACTACATTACTCTCTTGCCTTTAATTACAGTTCAGTTCTCCCACACTTTGTCCAGACACAAACGATGAAAAAACACATTACCATGACACAGATTTCACATACTAGACTGTAACCATGTCACCTATATCAATTTTGCTGAGATCTCCTAGGAAAACAACTCACACATTTTTGCAGGATGCCATTTTTTTTTTAACAATGGAATATTCTTCAAGATGAATCTGATTTAGACATATATAATGCAGATATACTGTTTACGTCCCTTAGCACATGTCATTACTTTGATACATTATGTTACATGGCTCCACCTCTGATTAATACATGAAAAAAAAAATATACATATAAGCTACTACTTTCAACTATTTATTTTTAAAATCTTCCTTTCTAATTATATTCTCACTTACCTTTGTAATTTGTAAGAATGTGGCTTCCAGCACCCTCAGTTTATCAATGGGGCTAAAGGCAGTTCTGAAAGGAAATTCATCAAGTATGATTAAAACATTACAGAGATAGACCCTAGTTTCAACCCATAAAAATGCACACTAATTTTAGTTAATCTACAAACCTGTAACACATCTGGATAAAGTTCATGGGCTACTCTTTTCAATTAGCAGCGAGGGATCTTTTATATGCATCATCCCACAGACAGGATAAAACATACCACGGCCTTTGATATACCAGTCGTGGTGCACTGGCTGGAGTGAGAACTAACCCAATGGGCCCACCGACAAGGATCGATCCCAGACCGACGGCGCATCAAGTGAACGCTTTACCACTGGGCTACGCCGCTTAACATTAAAGAGACAGACCCATTAAATTAAATTCATAAAGTATGATTAAAACATTAAAGAGACAGACCCATTAAATTAAATTCATAAAGTATGATTAAAACATTAAAGGGACAGACCCATTAAATTAAATTCATAAAGTATGATTAAAACATTAAAGAGACAGACCCATTAAATTAAATTCATAAAGTATGATTAAAACATTAAAGGGACAGACCCATTAAATTAAATTCATAAAGTATGATTAAAACATTAAAGGGACAGACCCATTAAATTAAATTCATAAAGTATGATTAAAACGTTAAAGAGACAGACCCATTAAATTAAATTCATAAAGTATGATTAAAACGTTAAAGAGACAGACCCATTAAATTAAATTCATAAAGTATGATTAAAACGTTAAAGGGACAGACCCATTAAATTAAATTCATAAAGTATGATTAAAACGTTAAAGAGACAGACCCATTAAATTAAATTCATAAAGTATGATTAAAACGTTAAAGGGACAGACCCATTAAATTAAATTCATAAAGTATGATTAAAACATTAAAGAGACAGACCCATTAAATTAAATTCATAAAGTATGATTAAAACATTAAAGAGACAGACCCATTAAATTAAATTCATAAAGTATGATTAAAACATTAAAGAGACAGACCCATTAAATTAAATTCATAAAGTATGATTAAAACATTAAAGAGACAGACCCATTAAATTAAATTCATAAAGTATGATTAAAACATTAAAGGGACAGACCCATTAAATTAAATTCATAAAGTATGATTAAAACATTAAAGAGACAGACCCATTAAATTAAATTCATAAAGTATGATTAAAACATTAAAGAGACGGACCCTAGTTTCAACCCATAAAAATGCACACTAATTTTAGTTGATCTACAAACCTGTAACACATCTGGATAAAGTTCAGACAGAGTGAAGAAAAAAGACTGTGACATTGAAACAGGGAAATATCCTTAAAACCAGAGTAGAACTCGACTCCATAACCATTACTTCTCAGAGACACGTGCATTTTTAAAAATATGAAAAATGCATTTTGTGATATTAGAAACACCAGGATGACCAGAAACACTTCGGATGTACAGAAATGGATAATCTAAATGATAAAATAAGTAATGTTTGATTTCAGTGATCATAAACGGCTCTAATAGTGAAAAATATGACTTAGAAGGAACGAAGGAAGGAAGGAAACTGGCTGGAGTGAGAAATAGCCCAATGGGCCCACTGATGGAGATCGATCTCAAACCGACCACGCATCGAGTGAGCGCTTTACCACTGGGTTAAGTCTTGCACCAAATATGACTTAGCGTTAAAAAAACCTAGTGTCTGTCCCTTTAACAACTGAGCCAATCCCACAGAGGTGTCCAACATATCACGGTTTACGTTTCAATTAGCCAAACAGACAAAAACTAGTGTCTGTCCCTTTAACGACTGAGCCAATCCCACAGAGGTGTCCAACATATCACGGTTTACGTTTCAATTAGCCAAACAGACAAAAACTAGTGTCCGTCCCTTTAACGACTGAGCCACAGAGGTGTCCAACATATCACGGTTTACGTTTCAATTAGCCAAACAGACAAAAACTAGTGTCTGTCCCTTTAACGACTGAGCCAATCCCACAGAGGTGTCCAACATATCACGGTTTACGTTTCAATTAGCCAAACAGACAAAAACTAGTGTCTGTCCCTTTAACGACTGAGCCAATCCCACAGAGGTGTCCAACATATCACGGTTTACGTTTCAATTAGCCAAACAGACAAAAACTAGTGTCTGTCCCTTTAACGACTGAGCCAATCCCACAGAGGTGTCCAACATATCACGGTTTACGTTTCAATTAGCCAAACAGACAAAAACTAGTGTCCGTCCCTTTAACGACTGAGCCACAGAGGTGTCCAACATATCACGGTTTACGTTTCAATTAGCCAAACAGACAAAAACTAGTGTCCGTCCCTTTAACGACTGAGCCACAGAGGTGTCCAACATATCATGGTTTACGTTTCAATTAGCCAAACAGACAAAAACTAGTGTCCGTCCCTTTAACGACTGAGCCACAGAGGTGTCCAACATATTATGGTTTAGGTTTCAATTAGCCAAACAGACAAAAACTAGTGTCCGTCCCTTTAACGACTGAGCCACAGAGGTGTCCAACATATCATGGTTTACGTTTCAATTAGCCAAACAGACAAAAACTAGTGTCCGTCCCTTTAACGACTGAGCCACAGAGGTGTCCAACATATCATGGTTTACGTTTCAATTAGCCAAACAGACAAAAACTAGTGTCCGTCCCTTTAACGACTGAGCCACAGAGGTGTCCAACATATCATGGTTTACGTTTCAATTAGCCAAACAGACAAAAACTAGTGTCTGTCCCTTTAACGACTGAGCCACAGAGGTGTCCAACATATCATGGTTTACGTTTCAATTAGCCAAACAGACAAAAACTAGTGTCCGTCCCTTTAACGACTGAGCCACAGAGGTGTCCAACATATCATGGTTTACGTTTCAATTAGCCAAACAGACAAAAACTAGTGTCCGTCCCTTTAACGACTGAGCCACAGAGGTGTCCAACATATCATGGTTTACGTTTCAATTAGCCAAACAGACAAAAACTAGTGTCTGTCCCTTTAACGACTGAGCCACAGAGGTGTCCAACATATCACGGTTTACGTTTCAATTAGCCAAACAGACAAAAACTAGTGTCCGTCCCTTTAACGACTGAGCCAATCCCACAGAGGTGTCCAACATATCATGGTTTACGTTTCAATTAGCCAAACAGACAAAAACTAGTGTCCGTCCCTTTAACGACTGAGCCACAGAGGTGTCCAACATATCACGGTTTACGTTTCAATTAGCCAAACAGACAAAAACTAGTGTCTGTCCCTTTAACGACTGAGCCACAGAGGTGTCCAACATATCATGGTTTACGTTTCAATTAGCCAAACAGACAAAAACTAGTGTCCGTCCCTTTAACGACTGAGCCACAGAGGTGTCCAACATATCATGGTTTACGTTTCAATTAGCCAAACAGACAAAAACTAGTGTCTGTCCCTTTAACGACTGAGCCACAGAGGTGTCCAACATATCATGGTTTACGTTTCAATTAGCCAAACAGACAAAAACTAGTGTCCGTCCCTTTAACGACTGAGCCACAGAGGTGTCCAACATATCATGGTTTACGTTTCAATTAGCCAAACAGACAAAAACTAGTGTCCGTCCCTTTAACGACTGAGCCACAGAGGTGTCCAACATATCATGGTTTACGTTTCAATTAGCCAAACAGACAAAAACTAGTGTCTGTCCCTTTAACGACTGAGCCACAGAGGTGTCCAACATATCACGGTTTACGTTTCAATTAGCCAAACAGACAAAAACTAGTGTCCGTCCCTTTAACGACTGAGCCAATCCCACAGAGGTGTCCAACATATCATGGTTTACGTTTCAATTAGCCAAACAGACAAAAACTAGTGTCTGTCCCTTTAACGACTGAGCCACAGAGGTGTCCAACATATCATGGTTTACGTTTCAATTAGCCAAACAGACAAAAACTAGTGTCTGTCCCTTTAACGACTGAGCCACAGAGGTGTCCAACATATCACGGTTTACGTTTCAATTAGCCAAACAGACAAAAACTAGTGTCCGTCCCTTTAACGACTGAGCCAATCCCACAGAGGTGTCCAACATATCACGGTTTACGTTTCAATTAGCCAAACAGACAAAAATTAAATTTTAACTTGAAGGTAGTTTTACAAAGGACACATGATTTTTAAATTAGCTTTTCGGCGAATAAATCATGAAAGATACAATTCACAAAATTTCAGTTTAATTCACATTTGACAGTTTGGCAAAACGAGAGTTTAAACACGGACGTCTATGGTTTAATAAGTTTGTTTTCTTTAACAACACCACTTGCGCACACTGATTAATAAACAGTCAGCTACTGGATGTCAAATATTTAGCAATTCTGACACACGTATGTAACCTCTAAAGAAAACCTGCTACATTCTCCCTGTACATGTAGCAGCAAGGAATCTTTCATTTTGTTTGTGTTCGTTTGTTTTGTTAAACACCAGCACTGGAGCAAACTGATTTAATAATCATCGGCTATTGGATGTCAATTTTTTTTTTTTTTTAACAATTAATCTTTGAGAGGAAAACCGATTTTTCCATTAGCAGCAATGGATCTTTTATTTTGTTTGTTAATTTATTAATGATTGGCTACTGGATGTTAAAAATTTGGCAATTATGACTCGCAGTCATCAGAGGAAACCCGCAAGATTTTTCCATTAGTAGCAAGGGATCTTTTATATGCACCATCCCACAGACATGACAGCACATACCATGGTCTTTGTAATACCAGTCATGGTATATTGGCTGAAACGAAAAATAGCCCAACCGCACATCAAGCGAGAGCTTTACCACTGGGCTACGTCCTGCCCAGGAATCTTTTATATGCTCTTGTCCAGACTGGATAGCACATACCACAGCCTTTGATATACTTGTGAAATACAGGCTGGAAATGTGAGTCTATATAAGTGACAGACTGACCCGATCTGCTGGAGTGTGTCCACCGCCGACGCGTAGCATTCTTCTCGAATATCCGACAACTTCTGGAAAATAGAAGGAAGGAAATGTTTTATTTAACGACACACTCAACACATTTTATTTACTGTTATATGGCGTCAGGCATATGGTTAAGGACCACACAGATATTTGAAAGAAAACTCGCTGTCGCCACTTCACAGGCTACTCTTTTCGATTAGCAGCAAGGGATCTTTTTATATGCACCATCCCATAGACAGGATAGCACATACATATACCACAGCCTTTGATGTACCAGTCATGGTGCACTGGATGGAGTGAGAAATAGCCCAATGGGCCCACTGACGGGGATAGATTCCAAACCGACCGTGCATCAAACGAGCACTTTACCACTGGGCTACGTCTCGCCCCTGGGAACATTTTGTTTCAAAATCTTGATTAGCAATATTTCTAGTCAACTGAATATTGATTACATGTAGCAACTACTGTTAAATGTTTTAAAATTGGGTAGTGTTCTCTGAAACTTGTGTACCTCGATGAATGTAAAAGAAATAACATACAATCCTTTATTAAATTAACCATTTTCAATCATTTTCAAGGAAATATACTGTATACATTTCCAAAGTGGCTATAACAACATTTCTTCCAGTATGAGCCCTTACTTATGCCATAACAAAATAAACACTACATTTTCATACCCACTTGCCTCGAAGATAAAGGTCTGTTACTTTTGTTTTGTAATATTGTACCCCCAATTTTGTTTATTCTTTTTGTACACAATATCAAACTTGACGTGAAGTAGCACTATAATTTGCGATATCTCTTTGTTACGTCAATGTGCATGATTCAGTGCTAAACCTTTCATTAGTGATGTCATGCCACTGTAGTTAACGAGTCCACCACTGCCAAATATAGTGACATTCAACCCACATTACTGACATTATTTACAATTGTCGCAAATGAAAGAATGGTAATGGAAGATAAAAAAAATATCCCCCTCATGTCTTGTGATATCATAATTTATCAGCACTTGTTGATAAAAGCATAAAAGTCCTCGGCAAGCCTCAGATTTCATACTTTTATCAACTTGTGCTGATAAATTATAATATCACAAGACATGAGGGGAGTATCCTCTGTACATGTATACCAGTATTATATTTCATTTATCACATGCCCCAATTTTAAAAAATATTTGAATGAAAATTTAGCAGTTATTTCATTATGGTTTCACTGGTTACACTTATGACACAATATTGCCATACCTGTGTCTTGTCATAGAACACCGCTTCTTCCAGGAGCCAGAATTTTCTAAACAAAAGGAGGTTTAACAAAAACATTAAATAAAGAAAGAAATATAATATTTATAGTGCAGAAGTTTGTTTTTTTATTATTAAATTCAGTTCATATTAAAAATACATGAAAGTTAAAGTTTGTATTGCTTAACAACACCACTAGAGCACTGATTTATTAATCATCAGCTATTAGATTTCAAACATTTGGTAATTTTGACATATAGTCTCAGAGAGGAAACCGAACTATATATTTTCATTAATAGCAAGGGATATTTTATATGCACCATCCTAGACAGGATAGCACATACCATGGACATTGCTATACCAGTCATGAACTGGCCTGTAACTAGATATAACCCAATTGGCCCATCGATGGAACCGACTGCATATCAGGCGAACGCTTTACCACTGGGGTAAATCCCACCCCATTTACTTCATCAGCATATTTTAAACTACAGCTATTTGGTGTCTAACATGGCTACTTTGACCCTTGGTTAAGACGGATAACAAAATGGTGAAAAATTGGAGTGTTTTCTCTTTTAAGAATACTTAGCCTGACCTCAAACAATAGGCCAATGGTTTCTGCCAGAAGGTAAAACATGTATGGCGTCATACCCAATTTTTATTTGTTGCAGTTTTTATTTTTTTAAAGTTAACCTTTTGACAAAATTAATGACGTTTATCATTACTGTATGGTGTGTTTAACCCTAACCCTAAACCTAGCCCCCCATACCCCGTCGATTGCAATTGCATGCAGTACACACATTGTAAATATTCAATTCTATAGCGCCATACCCAAAAATGTATTTCTGTTCATTTGTCCATTCATTTGTTCGTTCACTCACTCACTCACTCACTCACTCACTCACTCACTCACTGTCTCTGAGTTAGAGAAGAAACCTGCAGTATGTACTCACTGTTCGACTCCGAGATAGGCCATGAGCGCGACGTCACCTTGACGATTCAGCTTCATGATGCGTTCCCAGTACCTCTCGTCTTCCTTGTCGTTGTACAGAGCGTAGAGGTCAAACAAGGGTGGGTAAACCTTCGGCAGGAGCAACGGGTAGAGAAGACCGGCTTGTGTAATTAGCTCGCTGAAAAATAAAAAGACATAAAAACATTTAATAAAAAACATCTCCAAACCTTTGAACTTGGGGACAAATCTTAGGTAGAAGTAGTGGGTAAGAAGAACTACTTGTGTTGTAACCTACTAAAAAAGAAACAATTTAATAATAATAAAAAAACTGAGATGAAAATGTCTATGGTAAAAGAAATCTCCAAATTTTTTAACTTGGGGTAAATCTTCGGCAGGAGTAACGGGTACAGAAGACCAGCTTGTGCGATAACCTTGCTGAAAAATAAAGACAAATAGAAACACATTTATATATTTTTTTAAAAATGACGGTAAAAAGAAAATCTCCAAAACTTTGTACTGGGAGATAAATTTTCTGCAAAAGTAACAGGTAGAGGAGACCTGCTTGTGTGATAACATCACTGAACCTGAACAAAAAAAAAAAAGCATGAAAATGTCTATGGTACAAAAGAAAATCTCCAGCAGAAGTAATGTGTAGAGAAAACCAGATTGTGTGATAACCTCACTAAAAAAAAAAAAAAGATATGAAAAAAACGAAGAAAAACAAGTTTTCTATGAGAACTGCTAAAGCAATACACACAAATGTCATGTACCTTACTGCGCATCTCAGTTCAAGAGCCATAACTCTGTTACACATAGATCAATTCCATTTTTGACACAGTAATGGCCCTTAATAAATTCCCATAATCTGACAAATCCCCATGAAAGTTAAACATGATCTGTAATGTACATGATAGGGCTATATACAAATTTGTGCTCAACATCCCAAGGTATTACGAAGAACAAATCTGGAAAACTGTATGTGCGATAGATGGACGAAACCTCTAGTCTCCTCCAGTTGGACCTTGTGGAGACTACCGGCCTCGGTGGTGTCGTGATTTAGCCATCGGACACAAGGATGCTAGGTACAGGTTTTGCATCCTCTTCTCTCTCACTAACATCTAACCACTAATAATTAACCGAAAACAATTAACTTACTGTCCTGGACAGACAGCCCAGATAGCTGAGGTGTGTGTGCCCAGGACAGCATGCTTGAACCTTAATTGATATAAGCACGAAAACAAGTTGAAATCAAGGTAAATCAATCCAACAATCTATTTGACTTTAAGCAACCCTCTCCCTCCTCTCTCCCCCACCCACCCACAAAGTAAGTCAAAGAAAAAACCTGTTTTCTTGGGCTTCCATCTCTAGTGTAGGACTTTGAAAAAATCGTTCTGCTTCCTCTGTAGTGCGAGGGATTCCTCTGCGCTGGCACGAAGCCGGGAAGATGAGAATCGGCCCACCACTGGCAGGAAGATCCGGAAACAGCAGTCTGAAATATACCAAGGAAAACATTAACACACTGACTACTGCAGGTGAGATATCTCACCCGACGTCACACCAGTCGACATACTGTACACTGTATACATAGTGTTTAACCTTCTGACTACTGCAGCCAAGATATCTCACCCGACGTCACACCAGTCAACATACTGTACACTGTATACATAGTTTTTAACCTTCTGACTACTGCAGCCGAGATATCTCACCCGACGTCACACCAGTCAACATACTGTACACTGTATACAACATGTTTAACCTTCTAACTACTGCAGCCGAGATATCTCACCCGACGTCACACCAGTCAACATACTGTACACTGTATACATAGTGTTTAACCTTCTGACTACTGCAGGCGAGATAACTCACCTGACGTCACACCAGTCGACATACTGTACACTGTATACATAGTGTTTAACCTTCTGACTACTGCAGCCGAGATATCTCACCCGACGTCATGCCAGTCAACATACTATACACTGCATACAGTGCATTCCCCAATTCATATTTCCCGCCGTTTTGCACACAGCACTCACCAGAAATGGAAGAAGAAGGAAGAAGGAAATGTTTTATTTAACGACGCACTCAACACATTTTATTTACGGTTATATGGCGTCGGACATATGGTTAAGGACCACACAGATATTGAGAGAGGAAACCCGCTGTCACCACTTCATGGGCTACTCTTTTCGATTAGCAGCAAGGGATCTTTTGTATGCACCATCCCATAGACAGGATAGCACATACCACAGCCTTTGATGTACCAGTTGTGGTGCACTGGCTGGAGCGAGAAATAGCCCAATGGGCCCACTGACGGCGACAACAATGGCAGCTTGTCAGAGTCATTTTCAGGTATCGATAGCTGATTGTCACAGATAATTTGGTAATAAATTTGCTTGTTTTACAAACAACCAAAATCACAAAATATTCGGATGTGAATCATGGTTCGTCTGCAATTTACCAAAGTAAAACATTAACAAACAAAACATGGAATAAATTAAACAAACGTCAGACTCAGTATTACTGAGGTAAAGCACTCGCTCGATGCACGGTCGGTCTGGGATTGATCCCCATCGGTGGGCCAATTAGGCTATTTCTTGTTCCAGCCAGTGCACCACGACTGGCATATATAAAAGGCCATGTTATGTACTACCCTGTCGATCATCACACCGATCATCGATCATCGATAATCACCGAGAGCGAAACAAACACATAGAAAATAGGATGGTTAAAAACCTAAGAGATATACGTTACTGGGACTAAAGACTAAGGTAAGTATAGTTTCTTAGACAAAACTCGAAGCCTATTCAGAGTCCGTTAGGACTCACCAACGTTTTTGTGTACTTTATATATTTTTTTTTTCCAGGAATTGGTTAACTATGTATTAACACGTTCCACACTCTTTTTTTTTCCCTTTCTATTGTATCCTTGTAGTATATATATATATTTTTTTTTTTCCAGTAACATTGTGTAAATTATTTTTTAGGAATTGTTGATTATGAATTAACACATTCATCTCCCCTTTGCTGTAGTATATTTTTATTAGTTCATCTCGCTTGTTAAACTTAGGTACTTAACAACTTAGAAAGGAAAATTAACAAAACGCTGATAAACTACAACAACTAGTCCAAACATTCCAACTAACGATATTGCGGGCTCCGTTCAGGTCCGCACAGAAAGGATTCCGGCAAAGTTAAAACCAAATCAACAACAAACCACAATCGATAATGGTAGACCCAAAACAGAGCAGTGGAGCCACGCCCGAGATAACAGAAGAAGAAATCCATGTGTCAACACAGGACGACAAGGAACCATCCCCCCCCCCCCCCAACATCGCCTAAACCACCTCCTAAACCCAGTAAGCCAACCACCTCCCCGAAATCTCCTACCCCACCCCCCAATAAACCCGCCACCTCCAAGAAAACCAGAAAAAACATAATCGACAAGGAAATAAACCCAGACACTGAATTTGTTAGCCTCAACCCAAACCATAAATCAAACGAGCTGGCGCGCAATCTGGCCCAAAAATCCACCTGTCGCCCCACCCCCGCGACTCCTAGGAGCGCAGTAAAACGGTTAGGATCCCTCAATCTTAGCCAAGAGGCCAACCTATTCTCAGACAGCGACCAGGACGACCAGGACGACGAGATGGACAGCCATGATATCCACCCAGATGTAACCACTCGTAATAAATTCGATGCCCTGGCCACCCCTGGCAGAAGCCATAAAAAAGCTAGAATAACAAAACAAACTGATAACATCAAAGGAATAAGGCAAGTCCTCATAAACGGAGCTAACCCAAGTCCATACCAATACGTGTACTGGCAACACTCACTCAACAAAAATACAACCAATCCCCTCCAAGCTTTCTACCACACCCAACTGACAAACGGGACGACCTACATCAAAGGAGAAGAAACAACGTTAGAAGCACTGGGGCCACTAATCAGACTAAAGATGGATCCACAAACCGGGAATAAAGATAATATAGAATTAAAAACAGTAGGCAAGGAAATAACCCAACATAAAGTGACAACACCCACCCTGGAGACCAGCCAAAGCAGCACCGAGAGTAAAAAACTTCATACAATAATCCAAAAACACCTAACGGTAGGAAACACCCCCAAAACCTGTCAAAAAAAGTTAGATTTCTCTAGTTCTCAAACGGTCAACCCAACAACGAGAGCGGACCCCACCGAAGTAACCGCGTCCGCCACTCTCGCAAACGCAAAAACAAAAAAAGACTGTATAACAACAAACAAAACCGCTGCAGGTAGCCGACCCCAAATGAGAACCACCCAAACCACCAGAGCACATCAACGATACCAACCAACCAAGGCCACAAACGACAGGAACGCAAAACGAACCCCGGCCAAAAGTATAAACTTCCTAAAAAACAAAAAAATAATACCCACCCAACATAGTGATAAGACCACCAAAAACGGAAGAAGGATAACCAGTAAAGCCCATACCAAAGAGATTACCTCTACCTCCAAACCTATCCCCCCCCTACTCTCAATCTCCTTCTCAACGGCCACCCCACCCTCCTTCACCCCAGCACCCATCCCTACCACAGTCCCCACCCCCCACACTAACCCAACCACCACCTCCCCCCCACCAACCCCCACCCCTACCGTTAGCCTAACCCTAAATACCACCAGCACTGATACCCTGCCATCCCTAACCCCCACCCCAAGCCGTAACCTAAACCCCACCCCAACCCCCCATGCCCCCACCCCTACCCGATCGTCACCCGATATCCCACCACCCACGACCCGAGCCATCCCTCCAAACAGCCAACCAACTAAACCCATTAACAAATGGTTAGTTAAACTCCACCCACTCCCCCCCCAGGAAACGACTAAAACGACACTCCAGGCTGGAAACCCCCAACTTAATATAGATAACATCACCATTTGGACCAACGGATACCTACTAATCACGGCAGATGTTACCACAGATAACTCAATCTCTATCTCAGGTCGCAGGTATAAATTACAAGAATACGAAATAAAACCATCTAAATGCCATCACTGCCAACAATGGGGCCACGGAGCCAACAAATGCCGACACCACCGAGAGATGCCAACATGCCACAGATGCGGCCAAAGACACCCCAGAAGCTCCCTTAACTCCCCATGTACACGACCCATCCAGTGTCCTAACTGCCTCAGCCGGCACATGGCCCATGATAACCGCTGCCACCATTTCCAAAGAGCGATGCGGCAGCTCAATAACTAAAAAAAAACCCAATCCAACCAAATAAACCAGATAAACCAAACAACCTTTAAATCTAAACCAATTTCGACAACCATCTCTTACGCCGAAATGGTCAAAAACAAAGAAAACTCTCAAATTAGTGAACTAACCAAAATTTTAGAAAAACTAGCGCAAGAGGTAGCGGAGCTAAAAAATAACTTAAACCGATCAATCAACTAAAAATCAAACTCTGCCTAAATAACTAAACCCAACTCCAGGACAGACAATGGGAGACAAGTCTCCACACACCGTAAAAATTAATGATAAACCAAACAATAAAGGCCTTAGTGTTCTCCAGTGGAACGCTAAAGGCCTCCACTCAATGGGACATGGTGCTGAACTCATCCAACTAATTAGCACCAATAACAACAAGCCAGACATAATATGTATCCAAGAAACCTGGTTAGGGACTGGACCCCCCAAAAAATAAATAAATAACAAAATAACAACTAAACAATTTAAAATACCGGGCTATACAACATACTATAAACACCGAGAGAATAGCACTAGAGGTGGCCTAGCTACGCTCATTAAAAATACAATCCCACACAGCGAAATTAAAACCGATACCTTAAATACCAATCTGGAAGTCCTAGGACTTACGGTACTAAATAAAAAAATGCCTATAGATGTCATCAATGTCTATAGCCCACCAGGAGCGGCCCTCAAAAAACTAACCATAAACGACTACAACAAACTTATTACGCCAAAAAAATAACCTAATCCTAGTAGGAGATTTCAACAGCCATAGCCCACTATGGGGAGGCCAGCAATCCGACACGCAGGGCGACATACTCGAAAACTTCATTAATATAAACAACCTAGTATGTCTCAACGATGGCAGCCCCACCTACTTTCACGACCATCTAGCAGCCTCCTCTGCCATCGACCTAACCATAACCTCTAACACCATAGGAGCAAACGCCCAATGGGAGGTACTAGATGCTCTTAATAGCGACCACCTACCCATACTAACTACCTATAAAAGTAACATAGCGTATACCGAACAACAAAAATTCCTACCTAAATTCAAATTTAGTAAAGCCAACTGGGCAGGCTTTACAAGCGACTGCAGCAAACTTAAACTAGTACCTAACATAGATATTGATGATGCAACCACTAAAATCACCAACGAAATAATCCAAATAGCTGAAAAAAATATACCTAAAACTAAACAACCCACAAAGAATTCACCAGTAACTTGGTGGACAGATGTAATTCAAGCAAAATGTAGCTTCAGAAATAGGATGAGAAAACTCTTTAAGAAAACGGGTAAACCAGAATACCATACTAAATATAAAATAGCAAAACAAGAAATAGGTAAACTAATCACGGAAGCTAAACAGGCTAGCTGGCAGACATTCTGCGGGGAAATCAACACCAGAACCTCTATCAGGGAAATGTGGAAAAAGGTTCATGCCATCCAAGGACAACGCACGTTCACTACAGTCCTCCAAAAAAATAAACTAGCCACCACAAATAAACAAAAGGCAGACCTCCTCAGTCAAACATTTAGCAAAAACAGCAGCAACGAAAACTTCCCCGAAATATTCTTTAATAAACTTAAGAAAGATAACAACCTCCCAACAAATAATACTAAGAGTGATACTCAGCCTAATACGGACAACCTAGAATTTAATCAACCGCTAACACTAGTTGAACTAAAAGCAGCCATTAAATCTAAAAAAAGCACCGCCACAGGGCCAGACCAAATCAGCTACACGCTGCTAAAACATATGCCAGATGTAACCCTTGAAGTAGTGCTGTCGCTCTATAACAGGATCTGGGAGGAGGGTCGCATGCCCGCAGCGTGGAAGCACGCGGAGTGCTTTAGCCTCCCAAAGGCGGGCAAAGATCACTCGCTCCCGGGTAGTTATAGGCCAATAACACTCACTTCGCACCTATGCAAAACCTTAGAAACCATCATCAATAAGCGACTAAATAACTACCTCCTAGAGAATAAGCTAATCACTAACGTACAAAGCGGATTCAGAACTAAACACTCAACAATTGACCAAATAGTTCGACTACAAAATAGCATAAATGACGCCTTCCGCAAATCCAATAAAGTACTAGCAATTTTTATAGATATTGAAAAAGCATTCGATATGGTATGGCGACAGGGACTCCTCAGCAAACTAAGAAATAACGGCATTAAGGGCAATATGTTCAACTTCATAAATAACTTCATTCACAACCGATCAATATCTGTTAGAGTAAACGGACACTATTCCCAAAAAACTGAAATAATAAACGGTATCCCACAAGGTTCAGTCCTATCACCAACCTTGTTCAACATCTTTATCAATGACATAACCAAAGCGCTCAACGCCAAGAGTAAAATTAAATCAACCACCCCCCTAAACACAGCCCTCTTCGCCGACGACTGCGCCATTTGGCGCACAGGCAGAGTAACTAAACAACTATTTAGCCTCATGCAGAACGACATGAATAAACTCAATAACTGGGCCCAGGACTGGGGCATAAAACTATCAGAAACTAAAACAGTCTGCATGCTATTCCATAAGGTCAACTCATCCGATAATCACCAAATAACCTCAAATAACAAACCAATCCCAAGGGTCAAAACCTTTAAATTCCTAGGAGTAACATTCGACTCAAAACTAACCTTTAGCGACCATATAAATAACGTAATCAAACAGTCTAAAAACACGCTAAACTTACTACGGGCAATCTCAGGCACCAGTTGGGGAGCGCAAATGGAAGCAATGCTTTTGGTTTACAAAGCATGTATCCTCTCCAGGATAGACTACGGAGCCCAAGCCTACAGCTGCGCCGACCCCAAACTGCTACAAAAATTAGATATCATACAAAACCAAGCCTTACGAACAATAGCCAAAGTCCCACGTAAAACACCAGCGGCCAAAGTCTCGAGGTAGAATTTAACATCATGCCACTTAAATTTCGCCGTAACTTACAACATCTTAAATACCACCTAAAAATCCACTCGCTTAAATTAGACCATCCAGTTCAAGAACTTACCCCTATAATTGCTAAACCAGGGCTAGAATTTAATAAAAAAAAAAAACTTAACGACTCATTTGCCACTAGGGCCAGTAAACTTGAAATAGAAGTCGGAATTGATAACACACCAGTAGCTCTATATAACATTAATCAACCTATGGAATGCCACACTCCATACCTAATTAAAAAAGCCACAGACGAAACACCGTTTCCGCCATTTAAAAAAGTCCTGTTTGAAGCAGCAGCCAATGAAAACTACCCAGAACACATCCACGTCTACACAGATGGATAAAAAAAACCGGACAATGGCAGGGTTGGCTTCGCAGTAGTAGAAGAAAAGATATCTAAACACGCTAAACTAGTTAAATACGCCAGGCTGTCAGACAACTTATCAGTCTACACAGCAGAACTGACAGCCATCTACGAAGCACTAATCTGGATTAAAAGTAAACAATACCCTAAAAGCGTCATTTTCTCTGATAGCCTTAGCTCAATCCAATCTCTACAAACTAACAAATCTACTAGGCCTGACATCTTAGCAGCCATCCACAAAGTACTTAACGAGCTAAACCAACTTAAATTAACAGTAGTTTTCGAATGGGTCCCAGCCCACGTAGGAATAATTGGTAACGAAGTAGCCGACTATGGAGCAAAAACAGCACTCGCAATTACCAGCACAATTACCACACTACCCTTAGGAATAACAGAGCTCATGTCAAAAGCAAAAAAACACTACATAAACCAATGGCAAGCTAGCTGGGACCTAACTAAAAACACATGGCACTATAACATCAAGCCTCTAGTTAACTCTATAAGACCTAAACACAAAAACACGTATGTGGATAAGCTAATCACTAAACTACGCCTAGGACAATCGTCAAAACTAAACAGCTGCTCCTTTACTAAATTAAATCCAGAATGTGATTGTGGCACCCGGGAAGATATGAAACACTATCTCCTGGATTGCACGCTACATACCACCCAGAGACAACTAATGTTAAAATCAATCACCGATGGTAACCATAATAAACATATAACGCCTAACTTTTTACTAAACCCGGATAAATGCCTAAAGCATAAAACTTTCAAAGCAGTTTATCGGTTCGTCCAGTCCACCAAACCAGAGTTATAAATAAATAAAATAATCTTCAAAACTACCCACCTGTACACCCCTACACAAGAGTTGTAATTAAAACTCGGTAACGAGGCAAAAAAAAAAAAAAAAAAAAAAAAAAAAAAAATCTTCCGTATAGATTAATGTACATATTATATTATCAAATTATTAGTAGGTTTGACAATCAGCCCGGCCCGCCAAACCAAAACATTAAATTAAACTGTTAACTAAAACTATACATAGAGAATGTTCAAAACCACCCGCTTGTAAGCCCTTATGTACGAGCTGCTACCACTTAGAACTCGGAAACGATGCACTCTACTATAAGTGGCCAAAGGTGGGGAGGTAGCGAACTTCCGAATATACTAATATCAATATAACAGGTTACTAATTATTCTTCAAAAACAACTTGGCAAACTCATGCATACCATTCCGTAGGTGATCGCAGTAACATAGCTGAACAAGAAATTAACCAGCCATCCCAAGCCTATGTACCAATCAGGGTAGGATCACGAATTATCAACTTCTCTCTTTTCAGCCGCCCATGGGTCCAAGCCAGCCAGCCACAAAACCCACAAAAGAAACCGGTTCCGAGTACACAATTGCAAACACCCGGGGAAGGCCGAACAAAAGAATATCGGCCGCCCCCACCCCAATAAACCAAAATACTCGCTGCTGGAATGTACTTGGTGTCACTGAGGAGCAAATTGAAGACCATATCAACACCTGCGCTTCGACCACCCCGGAACAAATTGCCTTGCCTACCAGTGTCTACACAATTGCACGAGTCTCCTCTGGGCTGTCATGCCACGACCTGAATAGGTCAGGTCCTTCTGAGGACCCCATGGACAGCCTAGGGAGACAACCAGCATAATGAAGGTCTATAAATAACGAGCTACTCTCGAACCACTAACGAGTTACACTCGAATTCCAAAACCTATACTAGCTCAAATTTTTACCTTTCGACCGACCGTTCAAAATTGCGCCAAAATTACTCAACAAAACTGCGCACCTTTTCTCTTTGGTAAATCGCTCCACTCAAAATTCCATAGCACCCCAAACCCATCCGCCTGCTACCGATTCAATCGGACTGCTGGTGCTCCCTTGCACCTGCCAGTGCAGACGGTCCCTCCTCCTTCCCCCCCCCACCTTTCCTGTCTTGGACAGAGAGGCCGGCCAAGGCCGGCACCTGTGCCCACGACAGGCGTGCGCTACAACAGCTTGCTCTGAACGTGCACGTAAAACCCTTTGACCTTGACCTTGACTACCCTGTCTGTGGGATGGTGCATATAAAAGATCCCTTGCTGCTAATCGAAAAGAGTAGCCCATGAAGTGGCAAAAACGGGTTTCCTCTCTCAATATCTGTGTGGTCATTAACCATATGTGCAATGCCATATAACTGTAAAATAAAATGTGTTGAGTGCGTCATTAAATAAAACATTTCCTTCCTTCCTGTATTACTGAATAGCAAATGAATACATTATAATTCAAAATGTAAATAGCATTGTACTAAATTTTATAATTTAACAAATATTGGTAGTTTATGCAAGGAAAATGAAGTTAAAGTTTATTTTGTTTAACGACACCACTAGAGTACATTAATTTATTAATCATCGGCTATTGGATGTCAAAAATGTTTGGTAATTCTAATACAGTCTTCAGTTAAGGTTTGTTTTGTTTAAGGACACCACTAGAGCACATTGATTTGTTAATCATCGGCTATTGGATGTCAAACATTTGGTAATTTTGAAAAGTAGTCTTCTTCTTTTCGTTCACCTGACGAGGTCAGCTGTGACTATGAATAATACTGTTCTCTGTAGATCACTCTAGATACCGTACAGCTTCTTCTGGAGAGTTGTTGTAGGTGTCCAGGTAGTGTTCCTTAGCTGCTGTAGATGTCTGCAGTCTAAGAGAAGAAACATTTTTCCAGTAGTAGCATAAGATCTTTTATATGCACCATCCCACAGACAGGATAGCACATGCCACTGCCTTTGATACACCATTTCAGAGAAACAGTTGAATCTTGGAAAATGAGATATATGTTTTCCATCAATTTTCTTCAGCACACTTACAATAATAGCTTCTTTTCATCTGCACAGACTAAACGAATGAGTCAGTTAAACAATGGCCTGTTTCTTTTAGTGGGAAATGTTTTATTTAACGACGCACGGAACACATTTTATTTATTCATTAACCTGATGATGGCGTATATCGGTCACTAACCTGATGATGGAGTATATCGGTCACTAACCTGATGATGGCGTATATCGGTGACTAACCTGATGATGGAGTGTATCGGTGACTAACCTGATGATGGAGTGTATCGGTGACTAACCTGATGATGGAGTGTATCGGTGACTAACCTGATGATGGAGTATATCGGTGACTAACCTGATGATGGAGTGTATCGGTGACTAACCTGATGATGGAGTGTATCGGTGACTAACCTGATGATGGAGTGTATCGGTGACTAACCTGATGATGGAGTGTATCAGTGACTAACCTGATGATGGAGTGTATCGGTGACTAACCTGATGATGGAGTATATCGGTGACTAACCTGATGATGGAGTATATCGGTCACTAACCTGATGATGGAGTATATCGGTCACTAACCTGATGATGGCGTATATCGGTCACTAACCTGATGATGGCGTATATCGGTCACTAACCTGATGATGGAGTGTATCGGTGACTAACCTGATGATGGAGTGTATCGGTGACTAACCTGATGATGGAGTATATCGGTGACTAACCTGATGATGGAGTATATCGGTCACTAACCTGATGATGGAGTATATCGGTGACTAACCTGATGATGGAGTATATCGGTCACTAACCTCATGATGGAGTATATCGGTCACTAACCTGATGATGGAGTATATCGGTCACTAACCTGATGATGGCGTATATCGGTCACTAACCTGATGATGGCGTATATCGGTCACTAACCTGATGATGGAGTATATCGGTCACTAACCTGATGATGGAGTATATCGGTGACTAACCTGATGATGGAGTATATCGGTGACTAACCTGATGATGGAGTATATCGGTGACTAACCTGATGATGGAGTATATCGGTGACTAACCTGATGATGGAGTATATCGGTGACTAACCTGATGATGGAGTATATCGGTGACTAACCTGATGATGGAGTATATCGGTGACTAACCTGATGATGGAGTATATCGGTCACTAACCTGATGATGGCGTATATCGGTGACTAACCTGATGATGGAGTATATCGGTGACTAACCTGATGATGGAGTATATCGGTGACTAACCTGATGATGGAGTATATCGGTGACTAACCTGATGATGGAGTATATCGGTGACTAACCTGATGATGGAGTATATCGGTCACTAACCTGATGATGGAGTATATCGGTCACTAACCTGATGATGGAGTATATCGGTCACTAACCTGATGATGGAGTATATCGGTCACTAACCTGATGATGGCGTATATCGGTCACTAACCTGATGATGGAGTATATCCTCCTGATATAGGAGCGCACCTCCTCAACCGCGTGGAACAGCAGACGGGGGTGGGCGCCCACCCCTATATACGCCGCTCGGAAAACATCCACCAAGTTGTCCATAAGCTTCCCAAATGGGTGGAATGTCGAGTCGAAGGCCTGAAGATATCAGAATGAATATTCACAGAATGACATGCATATTCAGTCAGTCACTGAACTACAGACAAACATCCCAAACATAACTTTATGTTTGAAAACTTAACAACACTAAACAGTATTGTCGTTTCTGTATTTTAAAATAACCCTTTTTTATGTGTGTGAATTTCTTCATGCTGACATAGTTACTAAGTATACCAAAATGTGCCAACGTACAAGAGGACAATAGTACAAACCAATCACTTCTCGACATGGCCTTTGATTGCTTTGCAACTGGGGCTTTGAAGTCCTCTGTCATAACATGACGTGTGATCTGGGCTAAACCTGCTAGTAAGTGTTGTTGTTTCAATCCAGTTTCTCACATCATCATGAGCATATAAAGTCTGTAGGTCATTTCGGTTGGGCAATGGTGTCATTATTATCAGTAGCATCATTGTCGTCGTTGTCGTCAGGGCTCTTGCTTCAAATTTCGTTCCTATTGTCCTAACAATTAATTTTCGTTTGATGCCCGTTTTTTGTTTTTGTTGTTTTTTTTGTTTGTTTGTTTTTTGGTGTGTTTTTTTTAATGCTAGATTCAACAGTCCCCTCAGAAGGGCCGAGACCTTCAACATGTGGTTCATCTACTGGCATATTTTACTGTTTAATAATGCTAAATTCTGCACGGGTTTTATATATGTGGAACATTTTCTGTTATGTGTATCGATTCATTTATAATTAAGTGGCGGAATTTAGGGAAGGAGGAAGAATGAAATAACATATCAAATTAATACTCAAAACATAAGTAAAAAAATGAGTCATTTCACTTCGAGAAAACCCCCAGGAAAGTGCACCTAGGGACACCAAAATATGCTCGAGATAAGCCTCGTAATCAAGATTACCATGCTCGAAATAACAGTGTTTCGTAATTTCGTAACATTACATAATAAAATTGCTGGGACCGGCACTGGACCTCGAGATATGTTGGGTACTCGAGTTTACAGAAGTCGAGATAACGAAGTTTGACTGTATTTACATTACAAAGCTAATTTTTAGTGCTAGCAATGTATGTTGCATGGCATACAGAAAATCACACAGCATTTTATATTGCTGCACTCAAAAGGCCTGTCACATGCAAGTAGTAGGTTTTATACAGTTTTCAAGTACTGGCACTTTCTACATCATTCTATAAAAACCAGCCTCGGTGGCATCGTGGTTAAGCCATCAGTCTACAGGCTGGTAGGTACTGGGTTTGGATCCCAGTCGAGGCATAGGATTTTTAATCCAGATACCAACTCCAAACCCTGAGTGAGTGCTCCGCAAGGCTCAATGGGTAGGTGTAAACCACTTGCACCGACCAGTGATCCATAATTGCTTCAACAAAGGCCATGGTTTGTGCTATCCTGCCTATGGGAAGCGCAAATAAAAGATCCCTTGCTGCCTGTCGTAAAAGAGTAGCCTATGTGGCAATTGCTGGTTTTCTATAAAAAATAGCGTCAGAATGACCATATGTTTGACGTCCAATAGCCGATGATAAGATAAAAAATGAATGTGCTCTAGTGGCGTCATTAAATAAAACAAACTTTACTTTTTTTTCATTCTATAAAAATTATCTGAACACTTTTTTTTTTTAAAAAGGAGAAATTATGATGTTTGTCATGATGCCAATTAACAGAATTCACTACAGGTACATGATTTATTTTGAAACCCACACGCTGCGTACCTCTTATTAACCTTATTATTAGCGTACCTTGTGTAAGTAGGACGTGATCTGCCCGAACTCCTCTGTGGTCAGGTTGCCCGAGTTGTGGGGTGGAATAACCTCCAGCGTCTCCAGATTGAGAGCCTGCTGACGTGCCTTGTTGGGAGAACTGAAAAATAAAACACAACAACAGATTTAATGTCACTGGCAAAATACTCGAATTTGACAGGCGGCAATTGTCGCTCAAAACGCACAAAATGCTTTCCAATAATCCATTTCACAAGCAGCTTTCGCTTTCCACCTTATTTCTAAACAATTGTTTCCAATGTATTCCCAGAATGAAGAAAACTTGAAAAATCAGAGCCAAAGTAAAAGACGTCCGAACCGAACAGCGAAGGAAAAAAGAAAGAAGTTACAGTCACGTGACCAGTACTAGAGGAAGCATGCAGTAGAAGAATTTAGGCCATCCCATTGGCTGTTGGGATGTTCGGACCAGACTACTAGCTGTAGGGGGGGGGGGAGGGGGGAGGGGGGGGAGGTGCACTTATTTGAGGACAGGTAATGTTGAAAAGAAATTCTTGATTCGCGTTTGTTACGTGCTTTCCGCATTTTAATTGAAGCAATTAAAATATTTTAAAGCATTACTACATTTGTACCGATGTCGTGGATGCGGCCATTTTAGATTGGTGCACACACCAATAATGGAAGAATTATCTACCAACAACATTCTCTCGAAAATCATTTGAATCATATAGGCCGATTAGTTTTTCAAATACGAGTTCAGCGACACCGAGTGATGCAAATGTCGTGAACTATTTAGACTGATTCTCGGAGTTGTCATTCGGTTTAACATGTAGCGTAAAAACTAGTCTAGCGAATGTTAGGAAAAAACTACTGGCTGAATGTAAACTTATTTATAGACGGAATTGGTCGAGAAGTAATGATCTGTCAGTGTGTCAGGGTCAGGGTAATAAACATAGCGGTACAAAACAGGTACTTAATTAGCTTGGACTCTTTTATGCTGTGTAGATTTAATACAATAAGTGTAAAATGATAGCAATACCTGTGCTCTACAACTGCTTCTCAATTTCAAACATTTGCCTCCCAATTAAAATTTGAGTAGTAAGGATTGCTTCCCAATCAACAAACTGAATTTCAAGCCGTGTAATATAGCGAGGTGAAATTGTAAGCCTTGTTATACCAATTTTAAACCACTAATGTTTGCAACATATACGTCTGAAATGTAGAAAACTGTCTTTAAAAAACAGAAACATTACATGTAGGTAAAAGATTTTCTTAATTCAGAGCCTATTGTGCCTTATTGGGAGAAAACAAATATACCGTAAATCCTTCAATATAAGCCAGCTTCCACTAGAACGAAATGTTTTATTTAACGACGCACTCAACACATTTCATTTATGGTTATATGGCGTCAAACATATTGTGAAGGACCACACAGATAATGAGAAAGGAAACCCGCTGTCGCCACTTCATGGGCTACTCTTTTCGACTAGCAGCAAGGGATCTTTTATATGCACCATCCCATAGACAGGATAGTACATACCACGGCTTTTGATGTACCAGTCGTGCTGCACTAGCTGGAACAAGAAATAGCCCAATGAGCCCACCGACGGGGATCGATCCCACACCGACCGCACATCGAGCGAGCGCTATACCACTGGGCTACGTCTTGCCCCGCTAGCTTCCATTAGAGTCCTGGTCTCGGACAGTCACTAAATAATAAATAAGAGGCCTGCTTTGAATAAACACCTGCCTTACATAGAGGCCTGTTTCTGCAAACACCTCAGGCGAGCACTCAACCGACTGAGCTAAATCCCGTCCCTGAGATATTTTACATGCACCATCCCACAGACAGGATATCTCACACCATGACCTTTGATATACCAGTCGTGGTGCACTGGCTGGAATGAGAAATAGCCCAATAGGTCCACTGACGGGGATCGATCCCCCGACTGACTGCGCATCCAATGAGCGCTTTACCACTGGGCTACATCCCTCTCCTCATGGTATGCTTATTTGTTTGTGGTCAACCTATATTGATTTTTTTTCTAGGTAGTTCCCAAGCGACTGTACTTTGCACTGGCTAGAACGAGAGACAGCCCAATAGTTCCACCAATGGGGATTGATCCCAGCCCACCCGCGCATCAGTCGACCGACGGGGATAGATACCTCTTGTAGAGTTCCTTCACGGTGTCGCGTCCCGCCGTTATCATGATGGCCACTGTCTCCCAGGCCTTGGCCGTGTCGGCCTTCCCCATGCCACCGTATCCTAGCAACAGACTACAGTGGTGAAAGATGTCCTCCCACTTCTTGTCTGCGGGGACAGACAGCTTGCTGTAAAACCTGAGGAAAAATGAAAAGAACATTTTAATGGCTGCCACTTTGGTTATAAGGTAGTGTAAAGTATTTTTGGTCACTACAGAATTAAAAAACAAAACAATTGCTGTTAAATTACACAATCAGTAAATGAAAAGCCATACATGTAACTGTCAAAAATGGATAAATTCCATTTCTGACAGTTATGGCCCTTGAATAAATTCACATGGATGGATGGATGGATGAATGAATGAATGAATGAATGAAATGAATGAATGAATGAATGAATGAATGAATGAATGAATGAATGAATGAATGAATGAATGAATGTTTAACGACACCCCAGCATGAAAATACACATCAGCTATTGAGTGTCAAAAAGGTAATTAAGTATATAAAAACATTATTTACACAAGAATAAAATTTGTTTAATTATGTAAAACCACAGAGTAAGGAGCTGTAGAGAAGAATATAATACAATACAAAAATCAAGGCAAGTATATTTCAAAACTCTGTATAGAAATCAAAGTGCTTCTAAAACTTAATTCTGGTCATTAATTCACATGAAAGTCAAACTTGATCTGGCCATAACAATGTCTAAAAAGGGTAACTCTACATAACAAAGCTATATGCAAAATATCAGCTCCCTATCTTGAGGCTTTGCTAAAAAAAAAAGAAAAAAAAAGTCTGCACAATATGTGAGACAGATGGACAGACGAAACCTATAGTCCCCTTTGGCTGGACCGGCAGGGCACTAAGTATACATTTTGACAAATCCAATAGATTTTATAAAAAAAAAAAAAAAATTAATAACTCCGCTCATTTTGAGCTAATCACCTCATTCAAGTTTGAGTTTGAGTTAGTACCTCCTACATGTACATGTAGCTCACTTCAAGCTAATAAACACAACCAATTCTGAGGTAGTTTGAGTTAGTACCTCCTACATGTACATGTAGCTCACTTCAAGCTAATAAACACGACCAATTCTGAAGTAGTTTGAGTTAGTACCTCCTACATGTACATGTAGCTCACTTCAAGCTAATAAACACGACCAATTCTGAGGTAGTTTGAGTTAGTACCTCCTACATGTACATGTAGCTCACTTCAAGCTAATAAACACGACCAATTCTGAGGTAGTTTGAGTTAGTACCTCGTACATGTACATGTAGCTCACTTCAAGCTAATAAACACGACCAATTCTGAGGTAGTTTGAGTTAGTACCTCGTACATGTACATGTAGCTCACTTCAAGCTAATAAACACGACCACTTCTGAGGTAGTTTGAGTTAGTACCTCCTACATGTACATGTAGCTCACTTCAAGCTAATAAACACGACCAATTCTGAGGTAGTTTGAGTTAGTACCTCGTACATGTACATGTAGCTCACTTCAAGCTAATAAACACGACCAATTCAGAGGTAGTTTGAGCTCATAAAGCTGCTCACTTTGAGCTCAAACATTTGTTAGATTTTCAGTCAACATTTGACTAACAACTTGGCTCACTCTGAGCTCACAAAGCTGCTCACTCTGAGATCACAAAACTGCTCACTCTGAGCTCACAAAGCTGTGCTCACTCTGAGCCCACAAAGCTCGCAAAACTGCTCTCTGAGCTCGCAAAGCTGCTCACTGGGCTCGTAAAGCTGCTCACTTTGAGCTCACAAAGCTGCTCACTTTGAGCTCACAAAGCTGTTCACTTTGAGCTCATAAAGCTGCTCACTTTGAACTCATAAACTGCTCACTGTGAGCTCATAAAACTGCTCACTTCAAGCTCATAAAGCTGCTCACTCTGAGCTCATAAAACTGCTCACTTTGAGTGTGTATCCAAACTGTGGTGAGATCTGTTTTCGAACGACTCCACGTTTTTGATGAACGTGCCGTTTATCTTGAGACCTTCGTTCCACGAGCCGGAAAAATGTCCTTCTATCTTGTCACCCGTCGGCAGGATCAAAGTGCCCTGAGATAAAACAACAACAACAAACACTAATATACAAAACATTAAAAAATATATTTGTCAATTAAAAAAACACACAAAACAATAAAGAAATTAACATACAAACTTAACATTTAGGATGTCTAAATATTTACTAAAAATGGAAAGAAAAGGAAAAAAAAAGAAAAGAGAAGGAACATAAATATATAAAACAAATTACATGCTACATTTATTATAAAAAAATTAATATTCCCCTTTTGTATTGGTGAGACTTTACAAAAATCTTGAGTTTTGTATTTGAAGTTTTGTAAGCATGGGGCCTGAAATATTTTACTAAGTTTCTTCCACCATGAAGATAAGACGATATAAGAGGAAGAACCTGGTGAGTACCTTGCCCTGTAGTTGAGTTATGTCCTGAAACTCTCCTTCGTAACAACTGTTGTCATCGGTCAGCATCAGACCACTGCCCTGCAAAACAACAACTCGCTCGTAATGACGGAAAGGAAAGAATGTTTAAAGTTAAAGTTTGTTTTTGTAAACTGTACACGCAACTTTAATTCCAGTTTGCCATTACTAGATATTCAAATGACGTAAGAATATGTGATGCAGTGTCTTTTTGAATGGAAATGACGTCAAACTTACATGACGTCATTTTGGATGTCCTTACATAAAAATAAACTATTGCTTAACGTTTTTTGTTTTCTGAATGCTAGACAGCTTTCGGTGTAACGTTGCCATTGAAATGTTTTTGTTCTATGACTATGAATGCATACATCTATTATGGAGTGTCACCCTAGTACGTTCGCTTAAATGGCAATAAACCTAGTGCCAAGACCTCAATTCATTTACATCTAATTTGCAAAGTTATCAAATTCTTAAAGTATGTGATCTGAAAAATATCACATACTTTGATTGCACTGAAAATATAAAATTATTATAGAGGGGTTTCACTCTAGTTAGAAACAGAATAATTACAGTAAATACAATAACAACTAGTCTGTGACATTCAACATAAATAACACATGCCAGACACCCAAACAAAATGACGAAAGAACATGACAATGAAAATGACAATAACTAATTAAGCAGTGTTAAAATTTAAATACATGTGTATTCTAATGAAAAATAACTATTTAAAAACAGTTTTTGTTTTGTTTTTTGTTTTTCAACAAAAGTAATGGACCACAATTTGTTAAGTGTGTGACAAGTAAGTTTGTGATTTTAAAACTATTTTACACTATACCTGTCAATGAACAGTTTCTACACATACAGCGACACCATGTTGATGATTTGTAAAAAAATAAAAAATAAATGAATTCTGTGAAACTAAAAGTTTCGCCTATCATAAAAATTTCAGTGCACTGTGATGAACATCCATAATAGTAACTATGAACCAAGTTTCATTGTAGTTTTTAAAAAACTGATCTAAACACAACATTTGATGTTAAACTAAAATGCAAAAAGTTAATGCCACTGGAAAAAAACAGAAGAAAAAAAAGTTGTTTTCTTTAAAGACACCACTAGAGCACATTGACTTATTAATCATAGGCTATTGGATGTCAAATATTTGGTAATTGGGACATACATGTGTATATTTTTAGAGAGGAAACCTGCTACATTTTTCCATTAGTATCAATGGATCTTTTATATGCACCATTCCACAGAGAGGATAGCACATACAAAAAGGCTTTGATATATATCAGCCGTGGTGCACTGGTTGGAACAGGAAATAACCAATGGAAAAGTAGTATCTATATCCCACCTTTTTACTTTATAAAGGCGACATATATTTTTTAAACAAAAGAAAAAAGAAAGCAAAACAAAAACAGAACAAAAGTAGTAGTTTAAACGAGTATTTTTACCACTAATTTTCTAATGAATACAGTGTAGTTTTATTTCTACACACACAACACTAAAACTAAGTTGGTGACTGAAAAAAAAAGGAAAAAAAAGGAAAAAATCCAAATGTTTGTACAGCCAAATGTTGAGATGAATAATTTTATTTCTACACACAACACTTACACTGAGCTTGTTGTGGACAAAGTTTCCCTCGAAATACATCCCGTCAAGCGTGACGACGATTCCTTTACCATGACAACAGTCATCCTGCCACATACCCATGTACTTCTCACCTACAACATAGAACATTACAACAGATTTATTGGATATTAAACAAGCTTCGTATCATGTTCATGTCCCAAGTAAAATTATTTGCAGTTGTCACAAGCTTTAGCAAGTAACAATGAACATTATTTCAAGAGGGACATAAACATGATACGAAATGGTAGCAAGTTTAATATGGTATTTAATACTCCTAATCAATCTTAATTTATACAGGTATCACAGATCTCGTTTGGTTGAAAATTGTAGTGCACAGTCGAAGTGTTACATCCTACTAAATGGGGAAATACTTTCTTTTTTTAAAAAGATTTATTGATCTCAAAGCTACTCTTCCATTAGATGTCATTCAACATATCCTGATCTCCAAGCTACTCCTTCACTAGATGCTACTAACCTCATCCTGATCTCCAAGCTATTCCTTCACAAGATGTCACTAATCTCATCCCAATCTCCAAGCTACACCTTCACAAGATGTCACTAATCTCATCCCAATCTCCAAGCTATGCCGTCACAAGATGTCACAAATCTCATCCTAATCTCCAAGCTACGCCTTCACAAGATGTCACTAATCTCATCCCAATCAACGAGCTACTCCTTCACTAGATGTCACCCACCTCAACCTGATCTCCAAGCTACTCCTTCACTAGATGTCACTTACCACAACCTGATCTCCAAGCTAAGGACTCCTTCACTGGATGTCACTTACCACAACCTGATCTCCAAGCTACTCCTTCACTAGATGTCATTCACCACAACCTGATCTCCAAGCTACTCCTTCACAAGATGTCACTAATCTCATTCTAATCTCCAAGCTACTCATTTACAAGATGTCATTCAACACATCCTGATCCCCAAGCTACTCCTTCAAAAGATGTCATTCAACACATCCTGATCTCCAAGCTACTCCTTCACTAGATGTGTCTCACCTTTCAAACGTTGCCTCCCACCTTGAACACATTCCCCAGCAGATGTCATTAAAGCTTTCAAACTCTCATCCTGAACTCCACAACTAAGCTTCTTATCTTGTAACTACAGTCAGGCATATTGCTTTGAAGCCACTCCCACACTACATGTCACTCACCTGTCAATATGTCGTCCTGAACTCCATAGCCACGCCTCGTCTTGAAGCCACTCCCACACTACATGTCACTCATCTTTCAAAATGATGTCCTGAACTCCATAGCTCTGCCTCTTGTCCTGAAGCCACTCCCACACTACATGTCACTCACCTTACAAAATGTCATCCTGAACTCCATAGCCATGCCTTGTCCTGAAGCCACTCCCACACTACATGTCACTCACCTTTCAATATGTGGTCCTGAACTCTATAGCTCTGCCTCTTGTCCTGATGTCACTCCCACACTATGTGTCACTCACTTTTCAATATGTCATCCTGAACTCCATAGCCACGCCTCGTCCTGAAGCCACTCCCACACTACCTTTCAATATGTGGTCCTGAACTCCATAGCTCAGCCTCTTGTCTTGAAGGCACTCCCACACTACATGTCACTCATCTTTCAATATGTCATCCTGAACTCCCTAGCCACGCCTCTTGACCTGAAGCCACTCACACACTACATGTCACTCACCTTTCAATATGTCGTCACTCAGCTGTCAATCACCTTTCAATATGTCTTCCTGAACTCCATAGCCACATCTCTTGTCCTGAAACCACTCCCACACTACATGTCACTCACCTTTCAATATGTCATCTTGAACTCCGTAGCCATGCCTCTTGTCCTGAAGCCACTCCCCGATGTAGATATTGGCAATGCTTGACATGTGCTGACCCTGTCGGAAAACTCCATGACCAAATCTTTGACCATCTTTGAAACACCCTTCATAACAGTCACCGCTCACATACCTGTAAATAAAACACATTTCTTGGTTACACCCACATCAGACTTGATCTAAATAAGTAAAAAAAAGTTTGTTTTGTTTAAAGACACCACTAGAGCACATTGATTCTAAATAAGTAAATGGAATTTTTGAAAGGAATATTTGTTTAACAACACCTCAGCACATTTTAACCTACAGCCATTAGGAGTCCAATATTGCAACACTGAATCTGGAGATCAGCCAATCGGGAATAAGTAGGTGGGATAATATAAATATTTCAGCCAATCAGCAATAAGTAGGCAGGATAATATTTATATTTCAGCCAATCAGCAACAAGTAGGTGGGATAATATCAATATTTCAGCCAATCAGCAATAAGTAGGCAGGATAATATTTATATTTCAGCCAATCAGCAACAAGTGGGTGGGATAATATCAATATTTCAGCCAATCAGCAGTAAGTAGACAGGATAATATTTATATTTCAGCCAATCAGCAACAAAGTGGGTGGGATAATATCAATATTTCAGCCAATCAGCAATAAGTAGGCAGGATAATATTTATATTTCAGCCAATCAGCAACAAGTGGGTGGGATAATATCAATATTTCAGCCAATCAGCAATAAGTAGGTGATGAATATACTTCCATTTAAAAGATTACTCCTTTTCCTTATTTTAATTTGTGGGAGTCAGAAGTGATTTGACCATTATGTTATGCAGTGTGTCCATGTTGGGTGGAGAGGCCGGCTTCCATAATTATGGTATAAAACCAGGTTGATTAACACTAAAAGCACAATACCTAATCCGGGCGTGTCCATTCAGTTTTCCGTCCTTCCAATTGCCTTCATGTGTTTCCTCAGTGTTACCTTCCTTGGGTATCGACAGCACACCATAGCTGATTAAAACAAGAAGTCAGCAGAATTGAATATCTCGCCTACTATTAACTGATACTGTGAATAAAGACATATTTTTTTAATTATAACTTAACAATTTATTTAATTCTTTACAATTTTTTTTTTAATTAATTAAATTTAAAAAAAAAAAAAAAACATTTTCTTTTAATAAATTTAACAATTCTTTTTAACATGCTTCGAGATGAACATTCATAGATGCAAAATATATATATTTTAAACATTAATAATAAAACCTTCAATTAAAATTTGAATTTAATTAATTTTCAAAATGTGTCTGATTTGTAACAGAACGTGATAAAACTATGCAAATTTTGTTTTGCTCAATATCTTGAGGCATTGCCAAAAAAGGTCCGGAAAACTAAAAATGGGTAAATCATCAAATTTGATCTGTAACAGCACATGATAAAACTGTATACCAAATTTCAGCTCAATATCTCAACAAATAAGACAGACATATAAACAGACAGACAGGAGGAAAGAAATGAAACCTATAGTGCCTTCTGGTTGGACCAGCAGACAGATGGACAAATGGACGGACGGACAGACAGATGGGCAGATGGGCAGACAGACAGACAGACAGGAGGACAGAAATGAAACCTATAGTGCCTTCTGGTTGGACCAGCAGACAGATGGACAAATGGACGGAAGGACAGACAGATGGGCAGATGGGCAGATGGGCAGACAGACAGACAGACAGGAGGACAGAAATGAAACCTATAGTGCCTTCTGGTTGGACCAGCAGACAGATGGACAAATGGACGGACGGACAGACAGATGGGCAGATGGGCAGACAGACAGAAGGATGGAGATGAAACCTATAGTGCCCTCTGTTGGACTAACTAATAACTCATCCATGCTAGAGACAGACAGACAGACAGACAGACAGACTGAAGGATGGAGCTGACTAACAACTCACCCATGCTGGAGACAGACAGACAGACAGACAGACAGACAGACAGACTGAAGGATGGAGCTGACTAACAACTCACCCATGCTGGAGACAGACAGACAGACAGACAGACTGAAGGATGGAGCTGACTAACAACTCACCCATGCTGGAGACAGACAGACAGACAGACAGACAGACTGAAGGATGGAGCTGACTAACAACTCACCCATGCTGGAGACAGACAGACAGACAGACAGACAGACTGAAGGATGGAGCTGACTAACAACTCACCCATGCTGGAGACAGACAGACAGACAGACAGACAGACTGAAGGATGGAGCTGACTAACAACTCACCCATGCTGGAGACCCTGCTTAAACTTCCCCTCATATTTTCTACCATCAGCCCACTTCAGCTCACCACTGAAAACAAAAACAGATATTCACTAGCTTAACATGCATTAGTCATTTGCATTATTTAAAACACTTCAAAATAAAAAAAATAAAAAACACCTCAACCACCACCCATGAGAAAAACTCGTATAAGACTGAGCTGTGGATTCTTGTTGAGTCACAAATCAGTGTGAGTTGCATCTTTTGTCAATGTATGTCACATGTTAGTCTTGAGGTCAGGTGAATGATAAGAACTCCCCCTCCCCACTGGAAATCTAAAAGAAAAAACCTGGAACAAGTGCTCATTTATTACCCATATGGTTAAAAATATCTTGGTACATATATCAAAGTGATACCTCCCATTAGAACGCCAAGTGGGACATAACACTTCGTGACATCATCAGTTGCCGCATTACAACTTTACAAGAACGTCATCCAAATGAGTTGAGTGATATAAATTAAGATCGATCAGGACCGTAGCTAGCAGTTGGGGGGGGGGGGGGCAAGGGGGGCAGTTCCCCCCCCGAAAAAAATCCGGAAAGCATTAAAGAAACTTAAAGAAACTTCTCTTCTTAACTGTTTAAGGAGTTTTAGACTATTAACTACTCAGTTGGCCCCCCCACCCCCCAAACAAAAAATCCTAGTACGGCCCTGTCGATTATGGGTAATAAATAAGATATTAAACTCGCTAACATTTTCTATCATGTTTATGTCACTTGTGAAATAATTTTCAATGTCACTCGCTAGAGCTTGTGACAACATGATACGAAATGGAAGCTTGTTTAATATCCTATAAATATACAGCTTACTATCCATGCAGTTTCCCGTTGAGCCAGGAACCGGTGTAGATTGCGTCTTTGAACGGCCCGCTCTTGGTGAATGTGTACGTAGCGTGTCTTATCAGCGGAGGGGTTAACCGCTCGTGGCTGCCGTGGCGATCAGAAGGCAAAGAAGACTTCTGCGTGGACAGAACTTTGTTGATCGCGGAATTGAGAGCCATCAGCCATTCGGCCTGCGAGAAAGAGTAGAAAACTTTTTTTAATAAAAATTTAGTGATGAATTTACAGTGAATGAATTAATTAATTAATATATAATTAATGACAACTTAGCACACAGAGCACATTGGCTATTGCATGGATGGATAAATGGATGGATGGATGGATGGATGGATGGATGGATGAATGAATGAATGTTTAATGACATTATAGCACAAAGAACACATCATCTATTGCGTATCAAACATGAACATTAAGTTTGTTTGTTTAACGACACCACTAGAGCACATTGATTTATTAATCATCAGCTATTGGATGTCAAACATTTGGTAATTTTGACATATAGTCTTAGAGAGGAAACGTACTACATGTCTTTCCATTAGTAACAAGGATTCTCTTATATGCACCATCCCACAGACAGGACAGCACATACCACAACATTTGATATACTAGTCACAGTGGTACATGGATGAAGTGATTACTAAGCAGTGTTTGAAATAAAACACTTCTCCGTTTGTCCTGACAAGTGATAATCTGCTGGGACAAGCAAAATGTGCCTCAGTGGACAAGTAAATATTAATAATGATGTTTCATTTTGTGCAATCAAAAACATTGTCCTTGCTGTTGAATAAAACCAACAACTTACTTGGACAAGTAAATATTAATAATGATGCTTCATTTTGTGCAATCAAAAACATTGTCCTTGCTGTTGAATAAAACCAACAACTTACTTGGACAAGTAAATATTAATAATGATGCTTCATTTTGTGCAATCAAAAACATTGTCCTTGCTGTTGAATAAAACCAACAACTTACTTGGACAAGTAAATATTAATAATGATGCTTCATTTTGACCAATCAAAAACATTGTCCTTGCTGTTGAATAAAACCAACAACTTACTTGGACAAGTAAATATTAATAATGATGCTTCATTTTGACCAATCAAAAACATTGTCCTTGCTGTTGAATAAAACCAACAACTTACTTGGACAAGTAAATATTAATAATGATGCTTCATTTTGACCAATCAAAAACATTGTCCTTGCTGTTGAATAAAACCAACAACTTACTTGGACAAGTAAATATTAATAATGATGTTTCATTTTGACCAATCAAAAACATTGTCCTTGCTGTTGAATAAAACCAACAACTTACTTGGACAAGTAAATATTAATAATGATGCTTCATTTTGACCAATCAAAAACATTGTCCTTGCTGTTGAATAAAACCAACAACTTACTTGGACAAGTAAATATTAATAATGATGCTTCATTTTGACCAATCAAAAACATTGTCCTTGCTGTTGAATAAAACCAACGACTTACTTGGACAAGTAAATATTAATAATGATGCTTCATTTTGACCAATCAAAAACATTGTCCTTGCTGTTGAATAAAACCAACTACTTACTTGGACAAGTAAATATTAATAATGATGCTTCATTTTGTGCAATCAAAAACATTGTCCTTGCTGTTGAATAAAACCAACGACTTACTTGGACAAGTAAATATTAATAATGATGCTTCATTTTGTGCAATCAAAAACATTGTCCTTGCTGTTGAATAAAACCAACAACTTACTTGGACAAGTAAATATTAATAATGATGTTTCATTTTGTGCAATCAAAAACATTGTCCTTGCTGTTGAATAAAACCAACAACTTACTTGGACAAGTAAATATTAATAATGATGCTTCATTTTGTGCAATCAAAAACATTGTCCTTGCTGTTGAATAAAACCAACAACTTACTTGGACAAGTAAATATTAATAATGATGCTTCATTTTGTGCAATCAAAAACATTGTCCTTGCTGTTGAATAAAACCAACAACTTACTTGGACAAGTAAATATTAATAATGATGCTTCATTTTGTGCAATCAAAAACATTGTCCTTGCTGTTGAATAAAACCAACAACTTACTTGGACAAGTAAATATTAATAATGATGCTTCATTTTGTGCAATCAAAAACATTGTCCTTGCTGTTGAATAAAACCAACAACTTACTTGGACAAGTAAAAATTAATAATGATGCTTCATTTTGTGCAATCAAAAACATTGTCCTTGCTGTTGAATAAAACCAACAACTTACTTGGACAAGTAAAACTATTGATGGACAAGTAGATTTGTAGAAATGTACATGTACTTGTCCGTTGAACTAGTGAACAAGTATGTTTATTTCTATCGCTGGTGATTACTAAATCAACATAACACTTAAGCAGTTAAACGGCCTAATTGCTTTTGTTTTACGTGCGGGTAACTATAATTGTATGTATACAGGAATTTACAAGGAAGGAAGAAGGAAGGAAATGTTTTATTTAACGACGCACTCAACACATTTCATTTACGGTTATATGGTGTTGGACATATGGAAAAGGACCACACAGATATTGAGAGAGGAAACCCGCTGTCGCCACTTCATGATGCTCTGGCAGGAGCGAGAAATAGCCTACTGGGCCCACTGACGGGGATCGATCCCAAACTGACCGTGCATCAAGCAAGTGCTTTACCACTGGGCTATGTCTCGCTACACAAATTTACAATGCATAAACAGTCATGATGCACTGGCTGGAACAAGAAATAGTCCAATGGGCCTACCAACATGGATTGATCCTAGACTGACCACGCATCAAGCGAATACTTTACCACTGGCCTACCAACATGGATTGATCCTAGACTGACCACGCATCAAGCGAATACTTTACCACTGGCCTACCAACATGGATTGATCCTAGACTGACCACGCATCAAGCGAATACTTTACCACTGGCCTACCAACATGGATTGATCCTAGACTGACCACGCATCAAGCGAATACTTTACCACTGGCCTACCAACATGGATTGATCCTAGACTGACCACGCATCAAGCGAATACTTTACCACTGGCCTACCAACATGGATTGATCCTAGACTGACCACGCATCAAGCGAATACTTTACCACTGGCCTACCAACATGGATTGATCCTAGACTGACCACGCATCAAGCGAATACTTTACCACTGGCCTACCAACATGGATTGATCCTAGACTGACCACGCATCAAGCGAATACTTTACCACTGGCCTACCAACATGGATTGATCCTAGACTGACCACGCATCAAGCGAATACTTTACCACTGGCCTACCAACATGGATTGATCCTAGACTGACCACGCATCAAGCGAATACTTTACCACTGGCCTACCAACATGGATTGATCCTAGACTGACCACGCATCAAGCGAATACTTTACCACTGGCCTACCAACATGGATTGATCCTAGACTGACCACGCATCAAGCGAATACTTTACCACTGGCCTACCAACATGGATTGATCCTAGACTGACCACGCATCAAGCGAATACTTTACCACTGGCCTACCAACATGGATTGATCCTAGACTGACCACGCATCAAGCGAATACTTTACCACTGGCCTACCAACATGGATTGATCCTAGACTGACCACGCATCAAGCGAATACTTTACCACTGGCCTACCAACATGGATTGATCCTAGACTGATCACGCATCAAGCGAATACTTTACCACTGGCCTACCAACATGGATTGATCCTAGACTGACCACGCATCAAGCGAATACTTTACCACTGGCCTACCAACATGGATTGATCCTAGACTGACCACGCATCAAGCGAATACTTTACCACTGGCCTACCAACATGGATTGATCCTAGACTGACCACGCATCAAGCGAATACTTTACCACTGGCCTACCAACATGGATTGATCCTAGACTGACCACGCATCAAGCGAATACTTTACCACTGGCCTACCAACATGGATTGATCCTAGACTGACCACGCATCAAGCGAATACTTTACCACTGGCCTACCAACATGGATTGATCCTAGACTGACCACGCATCAAGCGAATACTTTACCACTGGCCTACCAACATGGATTGATCCTAGACTGACCACGCATCAAGCGAATACTTTACCACTGGCCTATCAACATGGATTGATCCTAGACTGACCACGCATCAAGCGAATACTTTACCACTGGCCTACCAACATGGATTGATCCTAGACTGACCACGCATCAAGCGAATACTTTACCACTGGCCTACCAACATGGATTGATACTAGACTGACCACGCATCCCGTCCCTTGGTAACTGAATGAGTGGATAAAATTAACAAACAAACAAAATTAACAAATAATTTTAAATCAAATCAAATCAAAACAAATAATTTAACAAATGAATGAATGAACAAACTAATGAACTAAAGAATGAATGAATGAATGAATGAATGAATGAATGAACGAACAAATGGTTTAACAAATTCACAGCTAATTTCACTCTTGTTTGGTTTAGCTCCACAGTAGAAAAGCCACTGTAAGATAAAAGTAGTTAATAATGATTTTCAACAGAATTACAACCATTTTATATTCAAGTAAAATGCTGGGGCCTAATTCACTAAACTCTCGCAACTTTGCGATCTCACAGTGCAATGCTAAAAGACTTGCAAAGAGGATGCTTTGTTGTCTAGTACAGCCTAAGAGACCTTTGTGAATTAGGCCCCTGGAAATATTTGTTGCATAAACTCACTTCGAGCTGCAATTTCTGGGTTGTTTTTCCTAATGCAGCAAGGGATCTTTGACATGCATTTTCCCACAGAAAAGAAAACACAGTTTTGGTGCACTGGTTGGAACGAGAGAAACCCAATCAATGGAATGGATCCACCAGAGTGATTCGATCCTGCGATGCAAGCACTTCAAGCAAGCACTCAACCGACTGAGATAAATCTGTGCTAATATTTTATATCCAAGCTAAACATAGGACAAATTCCCTGTTACTGAAGACTAGTGTTTTCCCTAGCTTGTTTTAGCATGGTGCGGCACCAGGCATCAATAGTCTAACACCATACTGCCGTAATCAGCTTGTTTTAGCATGGTGCGGCACCAGGCATCAATAGTCTAACACCATACTGCCTTAATCAGCTTGTCTTAGCATGGTGCGGCACCAGGCATCAATAGTCTAACACCATACTGCCGTAATCAGCTTGTCTTAGCATGGTGCGGCACCAGGCATCAATAGTCTAACACCATACTGCCGTAATCAGCTTGTCTTAGCATGGTGCGGCACCAGGCATCAATAGTCTAACACCATACTGCCGTAATCAGCTTGTCTTAGCATGGTGCGGCACCAGGCATCAATAGTCTAACACCATACTGCCTTAATCAGCTTGTTTTAGCATGGTGCGGCACCAGGCATCAATAGTCTAACACCATACTGCCTTAATCAGCTTGTTTTAGCATGGTGCGGCACCAGGCATCAATAGTCTAACACCATACTGCCTTAATCAGCTTGTCTTAGCATGGTGCGGCACCAGGCATCAATAGTCTAACACCATACTGCCTTAATCAGCTTGTCTTAGCATGGTGCGGCACCAGGCATCAATAGTCTAACACCATACTGCCTTAATCAGCTTGTCTTAGCATGGTGCGGCACCAGGCATCAATAGTCTAACACCATACTGCCTTAATCAGCTTGTCTTAGCATGGTGCGGCACCAGGCATCAATAGTCTAACACCATACTGCCTTAATCAGCTTGTTTTAGCATGGTGCGGCACCAGGCATCAATAGTCTAACACCATACTGCCTTAATCAGCTTGTCTTAGCATGGTGCGGCACCAGGCATCAATAGTCTAACACCATACTGCCTTAATCAGCTTGTCTTAGCATGGTGCGGCACCAGGCATCAATAGTCTAACCATACTGCCTTAATCAGCTTGTCTTAGCATGGTGCGGCACCAGGCATCAATAGTCTAACACCATACTGCCTTAATCAGCTTGTCTTAGCATGGTGCGGCACCAGGCATCAATAGTCTAACACCATACTGCCTTAATCAGCTTGTCTTAGCATGGTGCGGCACCAGGCATCAATAGTCTAACACCATACTGCCGTAATCAGCTTGTTTTAGCATGGTGCGGCACCAGGCATCAATAGTCTAACACCATACTGCCTTAATCAGCTTGTTTTAGCATGGTGCGGCACCAGGCATCAATAGTCTAACACCATACTGCCTTAATCAGCTTGTTTTAGCATGGTGCGGCACCAGGCATCAATAGTCTAACACCATACTGCCTTAATCAGCTTGTTTTAGCATGGTGCGGCACCAGGCATCAATAGTCTAACACCATACTGCCTTAATCAGCTTGTTTTAGCATGGTGCGGCACCAGGCATCAATAGTCTAACACCATACTGCCTTAATCAGCTTGTTTTAGCATGGTGCGGCACCAGGCATCAATAGTCTAACACCATACTGCCTTAATCAGCTTGTTTTAGCATGGTGCGGCACCAGGCATCAATAGTCTAACACCATACTGCCTTAATCAGCTTGTTTTAGCATGGTGCGGCACCAGGCATCAATAGTCTAACACCATACTGCCTTAATCAGCTTGTTTTAGCATGGTGCGGCACCAGGCATCAATAGTCTAATACCATACTGCCTTAATCAGCTTGTCTTAGCATGGTGCGGCACCAGGCATCAATAGTCTAACACCATACTGCCTTAATCAGCTTGTCTTAGCATGGTGCGGCACCAGGCATCAATAGTCTAACACCATACTGCCTTAATCAGCTTGTTTTAGCATGGTGCGGCACCAGGCATCAATAGTCTAACACCATACTGCCGTAATCAGCTTGTTTTAGCATGGTGCGGCACCAGGCATCAATAGTCTAACACCATACTGCCTTAATCAGCTTGTTTTAGCATGGTGCGGCACCAGGCATCAATAGTCTAACACCATACTGCCTTAATCAGCTTGTTTTAGCATGGTGCGGCACCAGGCATCAATAGTCTAACACCATACTGCCTTAATCAGCTTGTTTTAGCATGGTGCGGCACCAGGCATCAATAGTCTAACACCATACTGCCTTAATCAGCTTGTTTTAGCATGGTGCGGCACCAGGCATCAATAGTCTAACACCATACTGCCTTAATCAGCTTGTTTTAGCATGGTGCGGCACCAGGCATCAATAGTCTAACACCATACTGCCTTAATCAGCTTGTCTTAGCATGGTGCGGCACCAGGCATCAATAGTCTAACACCATACTGCCTTAATCAGCTTGTTTTAGCATGGTGCGGCACCAGGCATCAATAGTCTAACACCATACTGCCTTAATCAGCGTCATGCTGCCCTGAGATTAAACAAGACCTTTTTCAATAATTAATTCTAAAATTGCCTTTATAAAACACTCAAAATTTTTATTATTAATTATTATTAATCCCTTTTATATATTTTGCCATTCATTTATTGAAGAAAGCACATTAATTACATTTATTTTTATTTCAATTAATTAATGAATATGATGAAAATGCCCTAAATGTGTTACCATGCCTTGACAAATTTCTAGTGAAAGTACTAGAAGACTATACAGAAAACTTAATGCAATTGATATAATAAAAGGATCTTTTATATGCACTTTCCTAGACAGGACAGCACATACCAGAGCTTTTGAAGTTTGACCCAGTGAGATGCTATTTGTTTAACTGCTATTTCACAGCCAGTTCTGCCACTCCTCAAAATTGCCAGTTGTGAAAAAACAAAAAGAAGTTTATTTTGTTGCAAAATAACTTTGGGTTTTGCTGTTTTTAACAATAATTTGGCAAAATGGTTTGCTTAGCCAAAGCCAGACTTGTACTTGTACGGAATGTTAACAGGAAGAAGGAAGGAAGTGTTTTATTTAACGATGCACTCAACACATTTTATTTACGGTTATATGGCATCGGATATATGGTTTAGGACCACACAGATATTGAGAGGAAACCTGCTGTCGCCACTTCATGGGCTACTCTTCTCGATTAGCAGCAAGGGATCTTTTATATCCACCATCCCACATACCACAGCCTTTGATATACCAGTCGTGGTGCACTGGCTGGAGCGTGAAACAGGCCCACCGACAGAGATTGATCCCAGACCGACCGCGCATCAAGCGAGCGTTCTACCACTGGGCTACGTCCCGCCGTGGATTGTTAACAGATAAACGAGAGTGAACGGATACAAAATGATATACCTTCCCTGCCGACGACGCTGCAATCAGGTCAATAGTTTCTTCTGGTGTTGTGACAACCAGACCCGTTCTGAAAACAAAGTTAAAAGTTTGTTTTGTTTACCGACACCACTAGAGCACATTGATTTATTCATCTTCGGCTATTCAATGTCAAACATTTGGTAATTTTGACACGTAGTCATCAGAGGAAACCTGCTACAATTTTCCTAATGCAGCAAGGGATCTTTTATATGCAAAGTTAAAGTTTGTTTTGTATAACGACACCACAAGAGCACACTGATTTATTAATCCTCGGCTATTGGATGTCAAACACTTGGTAATTCTAATACAGTCTTCAGCTGAAGTTTGCTTTGTTTAATGACACCACTAGAGCACACTGATCTATTAATCGGCTATTGGATGTCAAATATTTGATAATTCTGACTCATAGTCTTAGATAGGAAACCTGCTACATATTTCCATTAGTAGCAAGGGATCTTTTATAAGCAACATTCCACAGACAGGATAGCACATACCACTGCCTTTGATATACCAATCGTTGTGCACTGGCTGGAACAAAAAATATAGACCCCCCCCCCCCTCAAAAAAAAATAAAAAAATGTAGTGGGTTTCATTTCTAAGACTATTCGTCAAAATTAGAAAATGTTTTACATCCAAACAGGATGATTAATAAATCAATGTGCTCTAGAGGTGTCGTTAAACAAAACAAACTTCTTTTGTTTAATAATAATGGGATATAATTTAAAAAATTTAACTGTTATACGACTTACTCTATTCTGATTGGATGATGTCGAAACAAAACTGAATGTTATCCTTCAATAAATCCCACAAGATAACATCATTACGCCAGCTGGGATGTCATTACGTAACACAGGTCATGGAAGGGACATTCGAAGCTAATTTATGTATATTTTAACTAAATATGGTGTGTTCAGAGGCTTGTATAATGATTTTAGAAGAGGGTGGGGGCTAAACTGTGGCTAGCGAAGTTGATGACGGGTTAAGACATGCTTTCCTGGAAAAAGTATTGAAAAAAGAGAGAGAACATTTGTTTGATCGCCAAATGCACTGCACACACTCCTGTTTTGTCATTATATACAAACTGTTTGTCATTTTTTAATGAATTTATCAATGTACAATGGTCACAAAATGCATAAAATTGCTTAGCATAGTGAATTGATTTTAAACTAAAAACCTTAGAAAATGACGTCATTACATCAAAAGGGACGTCATTACGTAAAGCAGATCATGGGAAGAATATTAGAAACTGATTTATGAATTATGTGTAGTCGTAACTAAATACGTTCTACTGTTTGTAATCATAAGAATTATTTGTTATTTTGTTGTGAATTTATCGATGTACTACAGTCAATAATTTAGTATAAAATTCATAAAATATCACAAACAATTCTTATAAAGATAATGAAAAAAGTTTGTTTTTGTCTAACACCACCACTAGAGCCCATTCATTTATTAATCATCGGCTGTTGCATGTCAAACATTTAGTAATTTTGACACATAGTCGGAGAGGAAACCTGCTACATGTACATTTTTTTCGTTAGTTGCAAAGGATCTTTTGTATGTACCATTCCACAGACAGGACAGCACATATCACACCCTTTGATATACCAGTCGTGGTACACTGTCTGGAACGAGAAACAGCCCAATGGGCCCACCGACAGGGATCGATCCCGGACCGACCGCGCATCAAGCGAGCGCTGTACCACTGGTCTGGTCCTGCCCCTATAAAGATAATGATGACATAAACTTACTGAGAAGTCGTGTCCGACTCCGGCATCTCCACCCACAGCGTCTCTAGAGGAAAAACCTGCACAGATGACGTCTGCAAGGAAAACACAGAAAGCATAATGAGCAAGGTACGGCTAGCATCTAACTGGGAGGGGGTGGTGGGGGTGGGGGGTAGGATTGTGGTAGGAATGGCAGCGGCCCTTCAGATAGTTGTCAGTTAAAAACATTTGGATATGAATTGTTCTTTGTCTTAATAATAATAAAACAAATCAGTCTGACCACTAAAACACAGTTAGATGTACCTGTGTATCGGTAATATTTATGGACGTTAATACTGGCCACAAATGTGACTTTATCAAAAATTTTGCCTATTTTAATCAATATCAACTGGCATAAAATATAATAAAAATTAAAAAAAAAAAAAACCCACAAAATTAATACATATCAGAAGTTTGTTTTGTTTAACGACACCACTAGAGCATATCGATTAACTAATCATTGGCTACTGGATGTCAAATATTTGGTAATTCTGACTCGTAGTCATAAAAGGAAACCCACTACGTTGTTCTTAATGCAGCAAGGGATCTTTTATATCCACTTTCCCACAGACAGGAAAACACATACCATGACCGTGACCAGTTGTGGTACACTGGTTGGAATGAGATAAAACCCAATCAGTTGAATGGATTCTCTGAGGTGGTTTGATCCTGCGACACAAGCACCTCAAGCGAGCAAAACCCCCACCCCTAATACATACCAATGCATATACATGTATGAACATTATTTTATGTATTTATTTTTTAAAAAGTGAAAACATGCGAGTAAAAGTTATAAATTTGTACCCCTCAACAGGGTTTTTGTCAAACATAAATCCAGTAGTCACAAGGTTAAGGATCAAAACCTGTGATGCGAATATGACTCTGTTAAGACATCCTTAAAGGGTAGTTGAGATAAAACGTGCTGGACTTTATTTGAAGACATTGTTAAAGTTAAAGTTTAAAGTAAAAATTTGTTTTGTTTAACGACATCACTAGAGCACACTGATTTATTAATCATCGGCTATTGGATGTCAAACATTTGGTAATTTTTACATAGAGTCTTAGAGAGGATACCTGTTACAGTTTTTAATTAGTAGCAAAGGATCTTTTGTATGTACCATTCCACAGACAGGATAGCTTAGATAGTCTTAGATTCTCTACTAACGCGTCAAAAAAAAGTTAAAAAGAGGTATGCTGATGAAAAATGGCTGGAAGAATTGAAGACAAGAGGGTGAGTTAAAGATTAAAACTTGTGATGTAAATCAGACTTTCTACTAACACATCATTAAAGAGTAAAACCTGTGATTACACGAACCTGGCTTTGTACGAAGACATCATTGAAGAGAAGAAACAGGCACGATGACGAGAACCGACCGGACGTAGGGAAAACAAGGTGGTTGGTCTTACTGTCTCGGAGCAGACGACGATGTGGAACCCGCAACATGTCCTGGAATCAGAGTTTAAAATAAGAAGTACATTTCTGTTCCCTAGGGGGAAAAAAGGAATCTTTAATCATATCAGATAAATAATATAGTTCATTATTTGAAACATTCTTCCGTCTGTTGAAACTTACTGCTAATTTTGGAGTAGTAATTTCCCAGAATGCACTGGTTCTGTCAGCAAGCGCCAGTTCATTGGCGGACATCATTTTGAGACTTTCCCAGTTCAAGGCCACTTTCTTCAGCAGACGAGCACTTTCTGACCCCTAGCGAATAACAAAGAGAAATGTGTCTTTAACACTACAGTACTTACTGGTTTAAATCAACTTCAGTTACCTTATAACAATTGCTTTCATTTGAGAGGATGTGTGTGGGATGAGGACAGGATGAGGACAGGTTGTGGGTAGGATGAGGACAGGATGTGGGTAGGATGAGGACAGGATGTGGGTGGGATGGGGACATGATGTGGGTAGGATGGGGACATGATGTGTGTAGGATGAGGACAGGATGTGGGTGGGATGGGGACATGATGTGGGTAGGATGGGGACATGATGTGTGTAGGATGAGGACAGGATGTGGGTGGAGGACAGGATGTGGGTGGGATGGGGACAGGGTGTGGGTGGGATGGGGACAGGATGAGGGTGGGATGGGGACAGGATGTTGGTGGAATGGGGACAGGATGTTGGTGGAATGGGGACATGATGTGGGTAGGATGGGGACATGATGTGGGTAGGATGAGGATGGAGGACAGGATGTGGGTGGGATGGGGACATGATGTGGGTAGGATGGGGACAGGATGTGTGTAGGATGAGGACAGGATGTGGGTTGAGGACAGGATGTGGGTGGGATGGGGACAGGGTGTGGGTGGGATGGGGACAGGATGAGGATGGGATGGGGACAGGATGTTGGTGGAATGGGGACATGATGTGGGTAGGATGGGGACATGATGTGGGTAGGATGAGGGTGGAGGACAGGATGTGGGTGGGATGGGGACATGATGTGGGTAGGATGGGGACAGGATGTGTGTAGGATGAGGACAGAATGTGGGTGGAGGACAGGATGTGGGTGGGATGGGGACAGGATGTTGGTGGAATGGAGACATGATGTGGGTAGGATGGGGACATGTGGGTAGGATGAGGACAGGATGTGGGTGGGATGGGGACAGGATGTGGGTGGGATGGGGACAGGATGTTGGTGGAATGGGGACATGATGTGGGTAGGATGGGGACATGATGTGGGTAGGATGAGGGTAGAGGACAGGATGTGGGTGGGATGGGGACATGATGTGGTTAGTACATACCACTGCCTTTGATATACCAGTCGTGGTGCACTGGATGGAACGAGAAATAGCCCAAATGGGTCCACTGATGGGAATCGATCTCACACCAACTGCGCAGTGAGCGAGCTATCACTGGGCTAAGTCCAACACTCTTTTTTTATTTTTAAGGAGTGCTTAATTTAAATCTCTTGTGTTTTTCAAAAACCTGTGGAGAGTTTTAGTTGAGTTTGTTGATCAGCTTGGTGCAGTCCTATAGAACTGGACATTAAAGAATGTTTTTGAGTTTATATCAATATCTCAATAAACTTATTCTAAAGGGTGTATGTAATATCTACCCAATTATTTTTGAGGAGTGCGTTATTTACTCTTTGTGTTTTTCAAAAACCTGAACGTCCGTTAATTGAAAATGTTCCAACTTGCGGCAAGTTTTAGCCGAATTTGTTGATCAGCTTGGTGGAGTCCTAACTACTGGACCTTACTGAATGTCTGATATCAATATCTCTAGAAACTTATCATTCTCAAAGGTGTGTTATCTCCCTGACTATTTTTAAGGAGTGCATTATATTTTACTCTTCGGTAGTGTGGTGAATCATTTGGAATTTCATCATCGATCATCGGTTATAACTGGTACTGACCGATCAACTTTCAATAACACAGTCAGTTCGAATTATATGACCAAAAGACGGCTTTGAGATACAAGAATCATACACCTACTGTTGTGTTAACCTAGATACAGGTACACAGTCGGTTAGAATTACATGAACATAAGACGGCTTTGAGATACAAGAACCATACACCTACTGTTGTGTTAACCGATATACAGTTACACAGTCGGTTAGAATTATATGACCATAAGACGGCTTTGAGATACAAGAACCATACGCCTACTGTTGTGTTAACCAATATACAGTTACACAGTCGGTTAGAATTATATGAACATAAGACGGCTTTGAGATACAAGAATCATACACCTACTGTTGTGTTAACTGAGATACAGTTACACAGTCGGTTAGAATTACATGAACATAAGACGGCTTTGAGATACAAGAATCATACACCTACTGTTGTGTTAACCAATATACAGTTACACAGTCGGTTAGAATTATATCAAGAGAAGAGACGGCTTTGAGATACAAGAACCATACGCCTACTGTTGTGTTAACCAATATACAGTTACACAGTCGGTTAGAATTATATCAAGAGAAGAGACGGCTTTGAGATACAAGAATCATACACCTACTGTTGTGTTAACCGAGATACAGTGACACAGTCGGTTAGAATTATATGAACATAAGACGGCTTTGAGATACAAGAATCATACACCTACTGTTGTGTTAACCAATATACAGTTACACAGTCGGTTAGAATTATATGACCATAAGACGGCTTTGAGATACAAGAACCGTACACCTACTGTTGTGTTAACCAATATACAGTTACACAGTCGGTTAGAATTATATGAACATAAGACTGCTTTGAGATACAAGAACCATACACCTACTGTTGTGTTAACCGAGATACAGTTACACAGTCGGTTAGAATTATATGAACATAAGACTGCTTTGAGATACAAGAACCATACACCTACTGTTGTGTTAACCGATATACAGTTACACAGTCGGTTAGAATTATATGACCATAAGACGGCTTTGAGATACAAGAACCGTACACCTACTGTTGTGTTAACCGATATACAGTTACACAGTCGGTTAGAATTATATGAACATAAGACGGCTTTGAGATACAAGAATCATACACCTACTGTTGTGTTAACTGAGATACAGTTACACAGTCGGTTAGAATTATATGAACATAAGACGGCTTTGAGATACAAGAACCATACACCTACTGTTGTGTTAACCGAGATACAGTTACACAGTCGGTTAGAATTATATGAACATAAGACTGCTTTGAGATACAAGAACCGTACACCTACTGTTGTGTTAACCGAGATACAGTTACACAGTCGGTTAGAATTACATGAACATAAGACGGCTTTGAGATACAAGAATCATACACCTACTGTTGTGTTAACCGAGATACAGTTACACAGTCGGTTAGAATTATATGAACATAAGACTGCTTTGAGATACAAGAACCGTACACCTACTGTTGTGTTAACCGATATACAGTTACACAGTCGGTTAGAATTATATGACCATAAGACGGCTTTGAGATACAAGAACCGTACACCTACTGTTGTGTTAACCGATATACAGTTACACAGTCGGTTAGAATTATATGAACATAAGACGGCTTTGAGATACAAGAATCATACACCTACTGTTGTGTTAACCGATATACAGTTACACAGTCGGTTAGAATTATATGACCATAAGACGGCTTTGAGATACAAGAACCATACGCCTACTGTTGTGTTAACCAATATACAGTTACACAGTCGGTTAGAATTATATGAACATAAGACGGCTTTGAGATACAAGAATCATACACCTACTGTTGTGTTAACTGAGATACAGTTACACAGTCGGTTAGAATTATATGAACATAAGACGGCTTTGAGATACAAGAACCATACACCTACTGTTGTGTTAACCGATATACAGTTACACAGTCGGTTAGAATTATATGACCATAAGACGGCTTTGAGATACAAGAACCATACGCCTACTGTTGTGTTAACCAATATACAGTTACACAGTCGGTTAGAATTATATGAACATAAGACGGCTTTGAGATACAAGAATCATACACCTACTGTTGTGTTAACTGAGATACAGTTACACAGTCGGTTAGAATTATATGAACATAAGACGGCTTTGAGATACAAGAACCATACACCTACTGTTGTGTTAACCGATATACAGTTACACAGTCGGTTAGAATTATATGACCATAAGACGGCTTTGAGATACAAGAACCATACGCCTACTGTTGTGTTAACCAATATACAGTTACACAGTCGGTTAGAATTATATGAACATAAGACGGCTTTGAGATACAAGAATCATACACCTACTGTTGTGTTAACCGAGATACAGTTACACAGTCGGTTAGAATTATATGAACATAAGACTGCTTTGAGATACAAGAACCGTACACCTACTGTTGTGTTAACCGAGATACAGTTACACAGTCGGTTAGAATTACATGAACATAAGACGGCTTTGAGATACAAGAACCATACGCCTACTGTTGTGTTAACCAATATACAGTTACACAGTCGGTTAGAATTATATCAAGAGAAGAGACGGCTTTGAGATACAAGAATCATACACCTACTGTTGTGTTAACCGAGATACAGTTACACAGTCGGTTAGAATTATATGACCATAAGACGGCTTTGAGATACAAGAATCATACACCTACTGTTGTGTTAACCGATATACAGTTACACAGTCGGTTAGAATTATATGAACATAAGACGGCTTTGAGATACAAGAACCGTACACCTACTGTTGTGTTAACCAATATAGACCCTATATATATCACTAATTTAACCTTTAATAACTATTTAATATGTTATTTTCTTCATGTACACGTGATCACCAGTTACAATCGGTACTGACTGGTCAACTTTCGATAACACAGTCGTTTAGAATTATATGACATATATATAGAACATAAGACGGCCTTGAGATACGAGGACCATACACCTACTGTTGTGTTAACCAAGACAGACCCTATATATCGCTAATTTTACTTTTAATAGCTATTTAATGTTATTTTCTTCATGTACACGTGATCACCGGTTACAATCGGTACTGACTGGTCAACTTTCGATAACACAGTCGTTTAGAATTATATGACATATATATCTAGAACATAAGACGGCCTTGAGATACGAGGACCATACACCTACTGTTGTGTTAACCAAGACAGACCCTATATATCGCTAATTTAACCTTTAACAGCTATTTTAATATGTTATTTCTTCATGTACACATGAAAACAAAAAACAGCCTCAACATATTTACATCAATTCCACCATCTAAACTGGAGGAACAATCAGTTAACATTCCCTCAACACAATCGATTATGGATTTTTATACTCAATCAAGGGGCAGGACAGAGTGGTAATGTGTTCGCTTGATGCGAGGTCGGTCTAGGATCGATCCCCATCGGTGGACCCATTGGGCTATTTCTCGTTCGAGCCAGTGCTCCACAACTGGTTTAACAAAGGCCGTGGTATGTACTATCCTGTCTGTGGGATAGTGCATATAAAAGATCCCTTGCTGCTAATCGAATAGAGTAGCCTATGAAGTGGCGACCGCGGGTTTTATCTCTCAATATCTGCGTCGTCCGTAACCATATGTTTGACACCATATAACCGTAAATAAATTGTGTTGAGTGCGTCGTTAAATAAAACATTTCCTTCCTTCCTTAAACTTGATCATCACATCGGTTGAGCCAAACACATCAATTTTTGATTATAATCGATCATTGCAACATCACTACTCTTGGGTTTGTCAAAAACCCGAATGTCCATTAAATGAAAATATCTTTACCTGTGGTGCATTTTCGCTGAGTTTGTTGATGAGCTTGGTGCAGTCCTTCACGCGGAGAATGGGTTGCAGCATGGCCAGGCGGAAGTTAGCGGCGTGGTTTCCACCATCCACCTCCTTGCCCAGCAGCTGTCGCAACACTTCAGAAATCTTCTCAAAGAAAGATCTGAAACAGAAACAGAAATTGAATAAAACCGGTAGTAAGGGAGCATAGTAGGTGGTTACAAGTGCCTCTTTACAATGCCACCGGCTTCGGTGGCGTCGTGGCAGGCCATCGGTCTACAGGCTGGTAGGTACTGGGTTTGGATCCCAGTCGAGGCATGGGATTTTTAATCGAGATACCGACTCCAAACCCTGAGTGAGTGCTCCGCAAGGCTCAATGGGTAGGTGTAAACCACTTGCACCGACCAGTGGTCCATAACTGGTTCAACAAAGGCCATGGTTTGTGCTATCCTGCCTGTGGGAAGCGCAAATAAAAGATCCCTTGCTGCCTGTCGTAAAAAGAGTAGCCTATGTGGCGACAGCGGGTTTCCTCTAAAAACAGTGTCAGAATGACCATATGTTTGACGTCCAATAGCCGATGATAAGATAAAAAATCAATGTGCTCTAGCTTTACTTTACAATGCCAGAAGTAACTACTGAACACTCTCCAAAGTGGTCAGACTAAGCCCACAGCTGAAAGCTGATGGGAAATGACAGGTGTGTGGCATGGATAGCCAAATGACAGGTATGGCTAATAAAGCTTGTCTGACCCACATCACTAACGACCGCCGGTAGTAGCGGAACATAGTAGGTGGTTACAAGTGCCTCTTAACAATGCTAGAAGTAACTGATGAACACACTCCGAAGTGGTTAGACTCCGCCGGTAGCTGAAAGCTGATGGGAAATGACAGGTGTGTGGCATGGATAGCCAAATGACAGGTATGGCTAATAAAGCTTGTCTGACCCACATCACTAATGACCGCCGGTAGTAGCGGAACATAGTAGGTGGTTACAAGTGCCTCTTAACAATGCTAGAAGTAACTGATGAACACACTCCGAAGTGGTTAGACTCCGCCGGTAGCTGAAGGCTGATGGGAAATGACAGGTGTGTGGCATGGATAGCCAAATGACAGGTATGGCTAATAAAGCTTGTCTGACCCACATCACTAACGACCGCCGGTAGTAGCGGAACATAGTAGGTGGTTACAAGTGCCTCTTAACAATGCTAGAAGTAACTGATGAACACTCTCCGAAGTGGTCAGACTCCGCCCGTAGCTGAAGGCTGATGGGAAATGACAGGTGTGTGCCACAAGAGACAATCACCTCCTACATGTACATATATTAGCAGCAAGGGATTTTTTTTTTAATTCACCATCCTAGACAGGACAGCACATACCACAGCCTTTGATATACCAAACATGGATCACAAGAAGAGATGGGAAAAAACTCAATCAGAAAACAGGTCCATCAAAGGAAATTTGATTCTTCGATGCCAGCACTATACTGTGACTGTTATATCTCCATACATACCAACATACATGTACATGTACATGCACTGACAGTGAATTCTTGTAAATCAACCAATATTACAAAAGTTTGTTTTGTTAACGACACCACTAGAGCACACTGATTTATTAATCATTGGCTATTGGATGTCAAACATTTGGTAATTTTGTCAGACAGTCTTAGCGAGGAAACCCGCTACATTTTTTCCCATTAGTAGCAATGGAATCTTTTATATGCACCATCTCATAGACAGGACAGTACATACCACATCTCTTGATATACCAGTCGTGGTGCACTGGCTTGAACGAGAAATAGCCCAATGGGCCTAACAACAGGGACCAATATTACAGTAAACAAAATTAGTATAAATTTAAATTGCTTTTTCAAACCACTTAGACTTGATACACTTTGTAACGGTTATACATCAATAAATTTCCGAAGAATTAAAAAACATTGTTATAAATCCACCCACAGTGACGACGTTGACAGTAATCTTCGAAAATAAAAGACTTACGTTCCAACCTTGGTGACGTACTGAAACCCGCCAATGGCGACGAAGTCGGCAAGACACTGCGAGTATTTGCGGAAGATGGTTACGTTGTGGCTGTAGTTGTAGAACTGGCTGACCTCGCAAATATCACAACCGTCACGGATTGCAAACGACAGCTCCGTCAGTGATTTACACACCTGTAAGAAACAAAGCATTTTGTTTTAAACTATGTCTATTCCGTCTTTTACATGGAAGAAGGAAGGAAATATTTTATTTAATGACACACTCAACACATTTTATTTACGGTTATATGACATCAGACATATGGTTAAGGACCACACAGATACTGTGAGAAGAAACCCATTGTCGCCACTTCATGGACTACTCTTTTCAATTAGCAGCAAGAGATTTTTTTATATGTACCATCCCAGACAGGGTAGTACATACCACGGCATTTGATATACCAGTCGTGGTGCATTGGCTGGAATGAGAAACTTTTACAGGTGGTAGGGACTGGTTGCTAGGCATAAGCCTATGTTAGGACCTTCCCCCACAAACTTAGAACAAATACATTCATGTTTATTTAAAAATTGAAACCTGGTATATATTCAGACTGCCCTGAATTTTATCTTCAAATATACTGACAGAAAGAAGTAAGGAAAACACTTAGTATTGTAACTGAAATTTAATTTGCCATTACTATTAGCATCACAATGCCTGAAAGATGTAATGTGATGTAACGTCAGTAATGTCATAACATGGCTACGGTTTTTGGTACAAGAGTCCAGCATTCTACAAATAGGTCAGTATGAGCACCGTATATAACTACAAAAATATGACGGGAAAACTCACTTGGTATGTGCTGTCCTGTCTCTGTGAAGGTGTATATGAAAAAAACCTTGCTGCTAATGAAAAAATGTAGATTTCCCCTCAAGACTAAACAAGTTTCTTTAAAAGTTTGTTTTGTTTAACGACACCACTAGAGCACATTGATTTATTAATCATCGGCTATTGGATGTCAAACACATGGTCATCTTTTATCATGTCAAGGGATCTTTTATATACACCATCCCACAGACTGGATAGCACATACCACAGCCTTTGATATACCAGTCTTGGTGCACTGGCTAGAGTGAGAAATAGCCCAATAGGCCCACCAATGGGGATCGATCCTAGACTGACCGCACTTCAAGCAAGCGTCTTACCACTGGGCTATGTCTCGCCCCATCAAGACTACGGGTCAGAATTACCAAATGTCTGACATCCAATAGCTGATGATTATTTCATCATTTAAGGATTGTCTGTTATTTCTTTTAAATTCAGCAGTTCTCGTATAAGTTTGCGGATGGGTTTTTTTTTTCCATACCCAGATAAACGTAAAAGAAATAACAGACAATACTTTTAATTAAATTTGAATCATACAGGCTAATAATAACACTAAAACTTCATACTTTATTTTAAATTATTTTTGGTCCATAAACCAATAATGCTCAATAAGACAACTTGCCCATATAAAATGACGTCATCAGGTATGACGTTCCTTGACGACGTAATTTTTACGTTCATCGAGAAATGAACAAACTCACATTGCTACGTTTGGACCAATGGGATGACGTTATGTTGTAATGAACGTAACGGAAATTTAATTATTGTGCAAACAGAGCTGAATTTACAAAGCCTGTTTCTGTGTTACATGCATGTCACTATATAAATTTACAATGCTTAACACCCGTGTTTAAGAAAAACAAGCCTCGTAACTTCAAGTTTGTTTTGTTTAACAACACCACTAGAGCACACTGATTATTAATCATCAACTAGTGGATGTCAAAACATTTGGGAATTCGGACAGTCTTAGAGAGGAAACCCGCTACATTTTTCCATTAATAGCAAGGGATCTTTCATATGCACCATCCCACAGACAGGAAAAATAAGCCAAGTAACTTCAAGTTTGTTTTGTTTAACAACACCACTAGAGCACACAGATTATTAATCATCAGCTATTGGATGTCAAAACATTTGGGAATTCAGACAGTCTTAGAGAGGAAACCCGCTACATTTTTCCATTAATAGCATGGGATCTTTCATATGCACCATCCAACAGACAGGACAGCACATACCATGGCCTTTGATATATCAGTCGAGTCGCACTGGCTGGAACGAAAAATAACCCAGGCCCACCGATGGATATCCATCCCAAACCGACCGTGCATCAAGCGAGCACTTTACCACTGGGCTACGTACCACCTACCATATTTCACAGAAACGATCCTTTCCAGTAACACGTCGGTAGCCGATTGATCCCTAACCGACCGTGCATCAAGCAAGCGCTTTACCACTGGGCTACGTCCCACCCTAGGTTGTATGAACACTGGATACGAATATTCTGACAGGAGTAAGACATATTATTATATAACATTTAGTGAAATATCTTAAAATATCAGTGAAATGAAAGTGTTATCAGTCACTCAGTGATGATAATACATTTTAGAGTTAAAATTTCACTCTAAAATGTGCTATCATCACTGTAGAAAGTGTTATCTTCATTGTAAGAAAACCGGAACTATTTTCTTGCTGGTATTTTAAACTGCCAAAAGTTATATTTTATGTTTTTTGTCAAATATGATTTATATCTTATCGAGTGAAGTTTGCTCGTCACGCAATCGCGACTCGTGAGATATGATTGCAATCTTCAAGAGATGAAATATAAATCATATTTGACAAAAAACATGAAATATCCTCTATTAAACTCACGTGGTGCGTCAGGTTAATGTTGGCCATGACCAGCTCGTAGACTGACGATTTGAACGGATAGACATCCAGCGACGAGAAGAAACCTGCAACAAACACAAGAATTAAACACGCAATTAACCGTCTCGCCTACTATCAACCGGTGATGAACATCCAAGTTTTATTGACCTATGAGCCCTCAGCTCAGGTCAAGTTACTACGCAGTTACCACGTGTCCAGGGTCAAGTTACTACGCAGTTACCACGCGTCCAGGGTCAAGTTACTACGCAGTTACCACGCGTCCAGGGTCAAGTTACTACGCAGTTACCACTCGTCCAGGGTCAAGTTACTATGCATCCAGGGTCAAGTTACTACGCAGTTACCACGCGTCCAGGGTCAAGTTACTACGCGTCCAGGGTCAAGTTACTACGCAGTTACCACGCGTCCAGGGTCAAGTTACTACGCAGTTACCACGCGTCCAGGGTCAAGTTACTAGGCAGTTACCACATGTCCAGGGATTTTAAATGCATATTCCCTTTCAATGGAATACGGACAAAAAAATGCTGGGTGGGTGTTAGGTCTGGCTCTGAGAATCCCAAGAGTCTTGATTGCTTGAGAATGCAGCCCAAACAATATTGTGGGAAATGGAGTATTATTCTCGACTTTCTTGGCATGTCGTAACTGCGTAGTAACTTGAATGACCGTTCTCGACTTATTTGAATGTCTGTGATACTCTGATTAAAATAAACTGAATTTATTGATACCAAACCGAATACAGTCAAATCTTTATTAATAAAGTGCTATCAGAAACATTTTAGATTAAAAATTTTCAAATACATTCCTAACACAGACACAGACCTCCCATCCATTTGTACATATTAAAATATTGGAAATATATGAATTTGCATACCAAAGTATAGGAGTTTTATAGGAATTTTGAGGTCAAATATAGGAGTTTTATAGGAATTTTGAGGTCAAATATAGGAGTTTTATAGGAATTTTGAGGTCAAATATAGGAATTTTATTGGAATTTTGAGGTCAAATATAGGAGTTTTATAGGAATTTTGAGGTCAAATATAGGAGTTTTATAGGAAAATGTGGTCCGATTCTCATGATTATAGGCATTTTACACAGGTTTTTAAAGACATTTACATTACTAATGGTATGTTCTTAGCTTGCATATGTACACAAGATACCATCTACTACCTCAATTATATACCAAGGCTTGCCAGCAGTCCATGTCGATATCCAGGATATTTTGAAAGTTGGTGCATCTTGTATCAGTAATACATCCTCCTCACCTCATCGGGTGAGCAGGATCTTGATTGGCACTTAATACATGTCAGAAATTCAGAAGATGCTTTGAATGTATCAAGTTTAATTTGTACAAAATTATTTCAAGACAAAATCCAGTTTGGGCTTCTTACAAATATTAAGATGACCAGAAACACATTGAATATATAGACACTGATATTCTAAACAAGAAAATATATTTAATATGCAAGTTTAATCGTAGAAATATTTTATTAGTCGGAAACATCTTACAATGCAGCAAACTCAGAAATGTCCCTTTAATAGTCACAATATCTCACTTGATTTCATCAGTGGTTTGAGGAAAAAGATTTCAATCTTGTCGAGGCTGTGGAAGAAGAATCGTTCTGAGGAAGCAAACTCGTAAAGAACCTTCACCATGTTGGTCGTGTCGTCGAGCAAACAGGCGCAGTTATTTCCCCCTGCCGACACCTGTCTCAGCCAGCCAACCTGAGAATAGAGTTTGTTTTGTTTAACGACACCACTAGAGCACATTGATCTGTTAATCATCGAGTATTGAATGTCAAACATTTGTTAATTTTGACATATAGTATCAGAGAGGAAACTAGCTACATTTTTCCATTGGTAGCAAGGGATCTTTTATATGCACCATCTCATAGGATCACACATACCACGGCCTTTGATATACCAGTCATGGTGCACTGGCTGGAACGAGAAATAACTCAATGGGCCCACCGACAGGGATCAATCCTAGATGAGAAATAGCCCAATGACCAGACAAGTGCTTTACCAATGGGCTACATCCCACCACATTTCATAGAAATTATCATTTTCCAGTAACATTACTACGATTACATAACATTTCCATAGGTACCGAAGATCACAGAACAGACAGTAAACCAGAAAGTAAAACAAACTACCATTACCATGTTCACATAAATCACAGAGCATGGAACCCAAAAAAGAGTTTCCAATAAAAGTTTAATGCCCGAGAGGTGAAAAGTGTCACTGAAAAAATAATTCAAACTGTGGCTGGATAACACCCATGATCATAGGACATGGAAAATCACAAATTTTACAAGTTGTAAAAAATACAAAACAAATGTGGATCACTCTAGATTGTCAAAAGCATGATTCTTTGTGGACTTGTTGTTGAGAATGTTACGTGACCTTGTTGAGAATGTTACGTGACCTTGCTGAGAATGCTACGTTACCTTGTTGGGAATGTTATGTTACTTTGTTGAGAATGTTACGTTACTTTGTTGAGAATGTTACGTGACCTTGCTGAGAATGTTACGTTACCTTATTGAGAATGTTACGTGACCTTGTTGAGAATGTTATGTGACCTTGCTGAGAATGTTACATTATCTTGTTGGGAATGTTATGTTACTTTGTTGAGAATGCTACGTGACCTTGCTGAGAATGTAACGTGAACTTGTTGGGAATGTTATGTTACTTGGTTGAGAATGCTACGTGACCTTGCTGAGAATGTAACGTGACCTTGTTAAGAATGTCACGTCACCTTGTTGAGAATGTAACGTGACCTTGTTGAGAATGTTACGTCACGTTGCTGAGAATGTTACATTACCTTTTTCAGGTGGGCCAGCTGTATGGGCACTGTACTTTTCATCACCGTGGTGTACACATCTTTACTGAAAAGAAAACAAAGCTTTCATTCAAGACACGGTCCTGAGAATTCTGTTGTTGTAATACATTTCCAACTGACCTACAGCCTTTTTTAATCGCAATAATTTCGTATGTACGAAAAAATTAAATAATTTATTTCATCTTAATACATGTTTAAAAAAAAAAAAAAAAAACTTTTTCATACATGCATTATGATAAATATCTACAGACACAACTACAAAACAAGTTTCATTAACCTCAGGCTTAATAGTTTGAGAGAAATACAGCTAGATGCAAAATTTTATACTATTATCATTGTCACTGCTGGAAAAGTAATTACATCTCGTCATTTTACTCTGTGTAAGCCGGTGGGACATAGCCCAGTGGTAAGGTGCTCAACTGATGCACGGTCAGTCTAGGATCGATCCCCTTCGGTGGGTCCATTGGACTACTTCTCATTATAACCAGTCCACCAAGACTGGTATATCAAAGACCATGGTATCTGCTATTCTGTCTGTGGGATGGTGCATATAAAAAATCCTTTGCTGAAAATGGAAAAAAGTTGTGGGTTTCTTCTCTAAGACTATAAGACTGGTATATCAAAGACCATGGTATGTACTATCCTGTCTGTAGGATGGTGCATATAAAAGATCCTTTGCTACTAATGCAAAAATGTAGCAGGTTTCCTCTCTAAGACTATATGTCAAAATTACCAAATGTTTGACATCCAACAGCTGATGATAAATAAATCAATTTGCTCTAGTGGTGTCAGTAAACAAAACAAAACAAAACTGATTTGCTCTGTAAAGGGGAGACAATAAAGGGAGACAATAAGGGGAGACAATAAGGAACTCACGACGGCTGCTTTCCACAGAAGAAGATGTGAGGCTTCATGCTGCCACTGTCTGCCAGGAACAGAGACTGTGTGTTGCCCGCGGCGACGTCCCAGATATGACAGCCCTTCATGAACTGAAAACAAGGCAGACAACTCTATATGAAATAATGATCATAAAATTATTAGATATATTAAGTTCCGTTTTCTGAAGCAACTACTCAATCAAAAACGGCCTTTCTTGAACTGGAAATGAGGAAGACAATTCAAGATGAAATAAAGATGACACAATTATTTAGATATAACTTTTCCTTTCTAGAGCTCCCACCAATTATTAAAAAAAACATGTCTAAATAGTTTATACCCTTCAAATCATGAAGTAAAAACACGGGAGACAACTCAAATTTAAATAAAACATTTAATAAAAATTACTTAGATATAGTTAAGTTATTTTCTACTAAAACCACTTGTTCAAAAACCTAATTATACAATGAAAATCTATACTTAATTTCACCCAGTATAAATCTATATACTAACTACCATGCAGTATAAATCTATATACTAACTACCATGCAGTATAAATTTATATACTAACTACCATGCAGTATAAATCCATATACTAACTACCATGCAGTATAAATCCATATACTAACTACCATGCAGTATAAATCCATATACTAACTACCATGCAGTATAAATCCATATACTAACTACCATGCAGTATAAATCCATATACTAACTACCATGCAGTATAAATCCATATACTAACTACCATGCAGTATAAATATATATACTAACTACCATGCAGTATAAATCTATATACTAACTACCATGCAGTATAAATCCATATACTAATTACCATGCAGTATAAATCTATATACTAACTACAATGCAGTATAAATCTATATACTAACTACCATGCAGTATAAATCTATATACTAACTACCATGCAGTATAAACCTATACTAAATCCCACAGTATAAATTTATACTTAAGCCCACATTGCATAAATCTATATTTAATCCCATAAATGTCACCCAGTATAAATGTATACTTAATCTCATCCAGAATAAATTTATACTTAATGTCACCCAGTATAAATTTATACTTAATGTCACCCAGTATAAATTTATACTTAATCCTACACAGTATAAATGTATACCCAATTCCAGCCAGTATAAATGTATATATTATCTAATCCCACCCAGTATAAATCTAAACATAATCTCACCCAGCATAAATTTATACTTAATCCCACTTAGAATAAATTTATCCTTAATCCCTTCCAGTATAACATTAATCTTAACATTCACCCACCTTTATTCTGATGGGCGAGAGAGCCCTATCGGTGTGCCCGAGTTGACCGTAGGAGTTGTTACCCCATGAGTACACCTGAAACAAAACAACAAATTCACACAGTCCTGTTAAAGCGACAGACCATAGTTTTTAAACACAACATATTTTCATTATTAAAAAGAAAGAAATGTTTTATTTAACGACACACTCAACACATTTTATTTACAGTTATATGGTATCAGACATATGGTTAAGGACCACACAGATATTGAGAGAGGAAACCCGCTGTCGCCATAGGCTACTCTTTTCGATTAGCAGCAAGGGATCTTTTATATGCACAATCCCACAGACAGGGTAGTACATATCACAGCCTTTGATATACCAGTCGTGGTGCACTGGCTGAAACGAGAAATAGCCTAATGGGATCACCGACGGGGATTGATCCCACACAGACTGTGCATCGAGCGAACGCTGTACCACTGGGCTACGTCCCACCCCTTCACTATTAAAGCCATTTTTGATCAGTAAAATCAAACACTACTTTGTCTGTTTTGTTTAACGACACCACTAGAGCACACTGATTAATTAATCATCGGCTAATGGATGTCAAACATTTGGTAATTCTGACACATAAGTCATCAGGGGAAACCCACTACATTTTTCTATTAGCAGCAAGGGATCTTTTATATGCACTTTGTCACATACAGGACAGCACATACCACGGCCTTTGATGTACCAGTCGTGATGCACTTCTACATATACCAATATGATGATCGATTACACAAATACATAACCAACTGTCAGTGACATTGTTAACTGTAATTACTGCTCCTGCAGATAAAGTTGAAATGAAATAGACAAATACATAACCAACTGTCAGTGACACTGTTAACTGTAATTACTGCTCCTGCAGATAAAGTTGAAATGAAATAGACAAATACATAACCAACTGTCAGTGACACTGTTAACAGTAATTACTGCTCCTGCAGATAAAGTTGAAATGAAATAGACAAATACATAACCAACTGTCAGTGACACTGTTAACAGTAATTACTGTTCGTGCAGATAAAGTTGAAATGAAATAGACAAATACATAACCAACTGTCAGTGACACTGTTAACTGTAATTACTGCTCCTGCAGATAAAGTTGAAATGAAATAGACAAATACATAACCAACTGTCAGTGACACTGTTAACTGTAATTACTGTTCTGCAGATTATATCATGGATTTGGATTGGTTGCCAAGCATACAAAAAACCCTAAATAATGAATAGATCAAATTAGTGATGGGTAGAGTCTATCCCTGTGAATACAACATGGTTCTAATAAATAAAATTGTCTTAAGTTTGCATAATTCTAACCAACTGTATAATCGGTTGGTACAAGCCGATTACAATCAATGACTAATGATGAAATTCCCAACCGATTCGCAACACTAGCTTCAACATTAAAGACTCCCAACATATGCGGTCATGCGGAATAGAAAAATTACACCCGAGGTGGTGGAAATTTCAACCTGGGACAAGTCTTTTTCTCCAATCCATTCGATAAATAAACCATTATTTTACATGAACAAACAAAGATGGGTGAAAAAGTAACTTCTTTATTTTACCATTTTGTCATAAATAAACTACACTATTATATTTTTTCCGCATCTGTTTCATATGTTACATATAATTTAACACTACAAATTAACAAGACAGCTTTTATAATGAAGGTTTTAATAACAAAATATTAATTGAAAACAGTGTCGCATGACCTCACAGCACCATCTCACATTAATATGACGTCATATATTACCAATGACGTCATGTTAAATGCAAGCGCGTGATACGCCATGTAGGATATGAATTTCTGACATGGCTTTCTTTCATGGGGTAGCTCTGTCGCATATATAACAAACAGCAGCAAGGCTTCTTTCATGGGGTAGCTCTGTCCCATATATAACAAACAGAAGCAAGGCTTCTTTCATGGGGTAGCTCTGTCCCATATATAACAAACAGCAGCAAGGCTTCTTTCATGGGGTAGCTCTGTCCCATATATAACAAACAGCAGCAAGGCTTCTTTCATGGGGTAGCTCTGTCCCATATATAACAAACAGCAGCAAGGCTTCTTTCATGAGGTAGCTCTGTCCCATATATAACAAACAGCAGCAAGGCTTCTTTCATGGGGTAGCTCTGTCCCATATATAACAAACAGCAGCAAGGCTTCTTTTAGAGTTGCACACCAATACCTGACACAGACTTATAGGATATTAAACTAGCTTCCATTCAGTATCACGTTTATGTCCAGAGAGAAATAATTTTCAGTTGTGACACGCTTCAGCGAGTGTCAATGAAAATCATTTCACGAGTGATATAAAAAGGATATGAAATGGTAGCAAGTTTAATATCCTATTTATTACCCATAATAGATTTTAATACATATCACTGATCTAATTTGGGTAACGTTTCTCTACGGTTGTAGTGCACCAATCGATGACGTCATCGTGTGATGTCAAAGTGTTCCGTTCTAGTGGGACATAACACTTTGACATGTACCCAGATATTTTTAACCATATGGGTAATAAACACAAATACTTCACTGTTCAGTCATGTGACATTTCTCAGTACCTGACCAACAGCCGTGAGTGCGAGGGAGTGAGACGCTCCGGCTACCAACTTGATGACGCTGCGGCTCATGAACATCTTGAGACAGGTCGGCTTAGACCTGAAATCGAAGAAAATTCATAATAGATTATGGCGGAAAATGGTAAGTGCAACTCTGCCTACATTTTAGACGATGGAACTGATGTAAAGATGCTAGGTTTTGAGTTTGTTCTCAAGTGTACGTTTCTGACACAAATCTTAAATAAATTGTTTGCAACATAAAATATACAAAAGAAACGCATGATGCTAAATATTAATAAAATGTATCGATGTATATGGTGATATGAAATAACCAGAAAAATGCTGATTTTGTGACTTTGTGATTTCAAGCTAACAGATATTTAAAAAAGAACAGAGTATAATTTCTGAAACACAGAGAAACATGTATTTTAAGACATTAGTATACTTTCTGGAGAAAGTGGAACATGCATTTAAAGTTTGGTTTGTTTAACGAAACCACTAGAGCACATTGATTTACAAATGATCGGCTATTTGATGTCAAACATTTGGTACATTCGTAATTCTGACATAGTCTTAGAGAGGAAACTCAGTACATTTTCCATTAATAGCCAGCAGTGTTTCTGCCAGAAAGAAATTTTGTATGGTGCTATGGAATTGAATGCAACCACAGTCAGTAGGGGGTATGGTGGGCCTCCCCCAGAAAGAAAATGGGTTAAGTTCAGGGTTTGGGTTAGGAAAATCATACAGTAATGATAAGAGTAATTAATTTTGTCAAAAGGTTAACTTTAAAAAAAAAAGCTGCACAAAGATTTGGGTATGGCGCTATACCTCTTTTACTCTCTGGCAGAAACCCTGGCAAGGGCTTTTTTATACACATTATTCCACAGACAGGATAGCACATACCACGGCCGTTGATATACCAGTCGTGGTGCACTGGCCCACTGACAGGGATCAATACTAGATCAACCGCATATCAGGTGGGCATTTTACAACTGGGCTACGTCCTGAGTTAAATGCTGGTTTCACTGTGCTAGTATGTTATATACCAGTCGTAATGCACTGGCTGGAACGAGAAACAGCCCAATGGGCCCCCTGATAGGGATCGATCCCAGACTGACCGCGTATCGGGCGGGCGTTTTATCACTGGGCTGCGTCCGACACTTTCAGTGATCAGAATCCTGAGTTAAATGCTGGTTTCACTGTGCTAGCATGTACTGGTATGTTATAAACCAGTCGTAATGCACTGGCTAGAACGAGAAACAGCCCAATGGGCCCCCTGATGGGGATCAATCCCAGACTGACCGCGTATCGGGCGGGCGTTTTATCACTGGGCTGTGTCCGACACTTTCAGTGATCAGAATCCTGAGTTAAATGCTGGTTTCACTGTGCTAGCATGTACTAGTATGTTATATACCAGTCGTAATGCACTGGCTGGAACGAGAAATAGCCCAATGGGCCCATCAACGGGAACTGATCCCAGACCAACCATGCTTCAGGCAAGCATTTTACCACTGGGCTATATCCTGCACCATGTACATTTAAAGTAGTGTAAGCCAACTCCAAGCTGCCCCTTCTTGTTCTGCCCCCACACCCAGACTTCCGTAATGTACATTTAAAGTAGTGTAAACCATGCAGTCTACCTGTCGATGGAGTCACCAACTCTAACCTGCCCCTTCTTGTCCTGCCCCCACACCCAGACTTCCGTAATGTACATTTAAAGTAGTGTAAGCCATGCAGTCTGTCGATGGAGTCACCAACTCTAACCTGCCCCTTCTTGTTCTGCCCCCACACCCAGACTTCCGTAATGTACATTTAAAGTAGTGTAAGCCATGCAGTCTACCTGTCGATGGAGTCACCAACTCCAAGCTGCCCCTTCTTGTTCTGACCCCACACCCAGACTTCCGTATCCGTGACAACCTTGTAACCTCTGTCAGACTTTCCAGAAGATTTTTTATCGTCATCATCTGCAATAATAACATTTTCATATTGGTGAAAATATACTTCGTTATTTCTGATAACACATACTGATAACAGACATATGTGAGATAACAATTAAGATATACGACTGGCTGCTTCTAGGTGATGACCAGGTCATCAGTGCCATATTATCCAATTAAAAATAGCACAATTGAAATCGATTAGATAGCATTTATCTTACAACTCATTGTTTCAAACACTTGGAATTCTAAACATTTAACATGTTAAGTTTTGACTTTCATGCAAGTTCATGCAAGTGTAAAACACAGAATATAAGTGTGTTAAGCAGTTCTATCATTTATACATGCATGAAGGACGGGATGTAGCCCAGTGGTAAAGCTTTCGCTAGATGCGTGGTCCATCTGGGATCGATCCCCATCGGTGGGCCCATTGGGCTATTTCTCTCTCCAGCCAGTGTACCACAACTGGTATTTGAATCAAAGGCCGTGGTATGTGCTATCCTGTCTGTGGGATGGTGTATATAAAAGATCCCTTGCTGCTAATCGAAAAGAGTAGCCCATTAAGTGGCAACAGCGGGTTTCCTCTCTATATCTTTGTGGTCCTTAATCATATGTCCGACGCCATATAACTATAAATAAAATGTGTTGAGTGCGTCTTTAAATAAAACATTTCTATACTTGCATGGACGTAAAAAATTATCATGTTTAATTTATAAATATCATTAAAGTGGAATAATCCAGAAAGGTGTTTTATATCTGTTATAATGACTGATTTGACGACAACTTGTAAAGACAAACTTCAGTAACTGAAATAAAACTTGAAAGTAAAATTTAACATCATAAAATAAAATTTAGAAATAATAAAAGTGAAAAAAGAAGAAGAGAAAACTATGCCTGAAACAGATTGCTTTTTATCGAGCTGATCCTGCCTGGCCCACACTGTCCGCAATGACGCCGACTTCTTACTGACCCGGCTTTCATCGGGCGACGGCTCCTTCACCGGAGAACGCTCCTTGACCGGACTTGCACTGCCAGAGTTGCCTCCCTTGACAGCTCTTGCCTCGGTGAAAGTGGAATCTTGCATTCCCTCCGGCAGTGAATCAAGACTGGTGCTCATACTGGTCGACGGAGAACTCCCACTGGGGGTGTGTCTTAGGGGCGTGTCGATGGTGGAGGGGGCAGAGTCGGTGTCCGTCAGCTGCTTGGCGACGTACGTCATTGACATCTGGATGTTGGTCAGCGTGTGGGTGGTCATCGACTTCATGCTCTGAAGCATAGAGGAGGAATAAGGGAGGAAACCCTGAAGGGGGGCGTTGGTCTCTGTTTCTGACCTTTCACCTTCTGGAATCTGAGAGAACAAGTAATTATAAGACAGGACAGCACATACCATGACTGATATCTGAGAATTAACTGTAAGACAGGACAGCAAATACCACATTTGATATCTAAGAGAACAAGTACTTATAAAACTGGACAATACATACCATGGCCTTTGATATCTGAGAGAACAATAAACTATAAGACAGGACAGCACATACCACAACTTTTGATTTCTAAGAGAACAAGTACTTATAAAACTGAACAACACATACCATGGCCTTCGATATCTGAGAACAGTTAACTATAAGACAGGACAGCACATACCACAACTTTTGATATCTAAGAGAACAAGTAATTATAAGACTGGCATTGATATGAAGGAACAAGTAATTATAAGATAGTATAATACATACCACAACCTTTGATATCTGAGAAAACAGGTCATTACTGAAGGCTAAATAATAAATGAGCGCATCCATGGTTTTAATCTATTTTACTGTATACTGTGTATTCCCAATTCCCACTTTTACTTCCATGTAAGCGCTGTAACGTGATTTACAAAATAAGACAGAGGGAGAGAGAGACAGAGAGAATGAGAGAGACAGACAGACAGAGAAAAAGAGACAGGCAGACACACAGAAACAGACAGAGAGAGAGAGACAGAGAGAGAGGGGAGAGAGAGAGAGAGAGACAGAGAGAATGAGAGAGACAGACAGACAGAGAAAAAGAGACAGGCAGACACACAGAAACAGACAGAGAGAGAGAGAGAGAGAGAGAGAGAGAGAGAGAGAGAGAGAGAGAGAGAGAGAGAGAGAGAGAGAGAGAGAGAGAGAGAGAGAGAGAGAGAGAGAGAATGTGTGCTGTCATCATGCTTCCACTACAATTTTGAGATTGAGTTTCAATAACATGTAAGGGGAGACAACAAACACTCAACCTGAGCATTTTCAAGTTCTCTATTGCGAGACTCTGCTTCTGCCTCCAGTGAAACCATTCGTCTCCAGATAATTTCATCTGGCTCATCCGGCTTTGTTTCAGACTTAACCGTCACTTCCTGGGAATCTGGTTCAGTTTTACTTGCAGTCTTAACCCTTAGTTCCTTGTTGCTATCAGGCGGCCTACAAACATGCTGTTCTTTTGTCTGGGCTTGATCTCCAGAACCAATATCCTTGGTTAACTGTGCTTCTGGGGGAAAAAAAAAGAAAAGAAAAGATAACGCAAAAAGGTAGGGTGTGTATAATATTTAAGCTGTTGGCAGACATTGAAATGGGGGGAGGGGGTTTGGGGATTTTACCAGAACGGACAACATGGCTGTTTAATAGTTTTATTTGTCTGTAATCTTTAAACATGTAGCTCCAGCTACTAAAACATAATACAAGGCAACAAAGACTCCCACTACTAACATTACATGGCAGCAGCAGTAGGATGCAAACCCATACATCCAATGAGACTAATCCACAAAATGTATGATGAAACAACTTAAAAAGATACACACAAAAAAGGGGGGGGGAAGGGGGGGGAGAGGCCAGGCCAGGGCAGGGCAGGGCAGGGCAGGGCAGGGCAGGGCAGGGCAGGGCAAGGCAAGGGAAGGGAAGGGAAGGGAAGGGCAGGGCAGGGCAGGGCAGGGCAGGGCAAGGCAGGGCAAGGCAAGGCAAGGCAAGGCAAGGCGAAGGCGAAGGCGAAGGCGAAGGCGAAGGCGAAGGCAAAGGCAAAGGCAAAGGCAAAGGTAAAGAAAAGAAAAGAAAAGAAAAAGAAACCATAAAGTAACCTATACCAGAAGATCGTCCTCCACAAGCACCTCCCCCATCATCTGGTATGGCGACCTCTGGTGCTAATTCACAACCTTGTGTTGTCACCGTGTCTCTCTCACTGGCAGGGTCTTCTAGCACATCCTGTTTGTCTTGTTTATCCCTTGAGAGTTCCGTTTTATCAGTCGGATGCTGAGTTATCTCTTCTTGTCTGCTAGAGTCTTCTGAAACATCCTTGCAGTCCTGTTTATCTGCTCTGTCTGGAGTTGTATTGACCGACGGGTTATCTCGTCTCTCCTTGGAGTCCTCCGTCTCCTCATTTTGACCAGGAACACAAGTCGTAACAGCACCAGAGTCGTATGGGTCATTCTTTTTATCCTTTGAATCTGCAAACTCCTCAGCCTGACTGGCATCACAAGACTTAACAGCATCAGAGTCACCACCAACATGTGTGATGCCTAGTGGATCCAAGATGGCTGTCTGATCAGTTACATTATCAATGTCACTTTTTCTAGAATCATCTTTTGACCTTTGCGACCCTGGCAACCCTGATGACCCTGGCGACCCTGGTGACCCTGTTTGAGTGTCATTAGTTACCTTTTCAGCAGTATGACTCTTATCTTCTGACATCTGACTTTTATTTTCTGGAGTCCGACTACCTTCTGCTGCATGATTTTTATCTTCTGACAAACTTGATGGGACTCCATCATGTTGACTACTACACGGATGTTGTGAATCTTCATCTACAGATGATAAACACTCAGACACTGACAACGTCTGTTTGGCATCACTCACCTGGGATTGAGCATGTCCACTCTCTTCACTCAAAGATATATCATTTTTACTTCCATCACCATCACCGTCACCGTCAGTCTTTTCTGCCAGATTGAGGCTGGAATCAACACTATTGCTTCCGCAGCTCGACTCCATACTGTGAACATTTCCATCCACACTCGTGCGGCATTCGTGGACTTCTTCGATAATGCACGTGTCGTTCGTCTCCGTGTATGTATAAATCTCCCTCTTACATGCCGCACACTGAGTCGGAAAGTGTTTTTGGACTTTGGTAACCGTGGCTTTCTGTAGCGGTCTCACATGTGCTGAATGACCTGGGTCCAGCTTCTCCACCAACGCCATGCTGAACGCCTCCCCACAGCAGACGTCCAGGACGGTCCTCCCAGCAATACTCGACACCTTCTGTGCCGTGAGTGCAGAGGTGGTCTCCCCTAGACCGAGCTGAATCCCGCTGCCCCACACCCAGATTTCTCCGTCAGTGGATAGCGCGATCGTTTGCTCGGCACCGCAGGCCAGCTTCTTTATAGAGACCTTGATGTTGGGCAGGAGAACTCCGTGTTGGCAGACGTCGCCCTTCGTGAAGATCTCCACCTGTGAAGGGGAGGTAACTGGAGTGAGAGTATCGACACCACACTGTCCGTGGCTGGAGTCGCCCCAGCAGTAAACGTCGCCGTTGTCACACACTGCTCCACTGTGGTGCTTCCCACATGCAACATCAACCACACCCTTGTCTGAAGTAAACAGATATTAAAATACATAATATGAAAAAAAATTCACAAGTCACAAACATGATACGAAATGGTAACGAGTTTAATATCCTATTTATTACCCATAATCAATCTTAATTTATATCACTCATTTCATTTCAACTTATTTTCGTGCTTATATCCAAATAAGGTTCAAGCACGCTGTCCTGGGCACACACCTCAGCTATCTGGGCTGTCTGTCCAGGATAGTAGGTTAATTGTTAGTTGGTTAGTAGTTAGTGAGAGAGAAGAGGGTGTAGTGGCCTTACACCTACCCATTGAGCCCTTAAGAACTTGCTCTGGGTTGGAGCCGGTACCGGGCTGCGAACCTGTACCTACCAGCCTGTAGTCCGATGGCTTAACCACTACGCCACCGAGGCCGGTTTTTATATCACTCAACTCGTTTGGTTGACATTCCTGTACGGTTGTAATGCGCCAATCGATGATGTCACGAAGTGTTATATCCCACTTGCCCTTCTAGTGGGATGTATTACTTTCAAACTGATATGTACCAAAATATTTTTAAACATATGGGTAATAAATATTTTTAAACATATGGGTAATAAATATTTTTTCAGAATGCCTTGAGATATTGAGCTGACTTTTGTGTATAGCTTTACAATGTACTTTCATGGCGATTTACCCATTGTTGACAGAGTTATGGCCCTTGAACTTAGGAGATATGAAAATTAATTTACCAGACTTTTTTGTCAGAAGGCCTTGAGATATTGACATGACATTTTGTATATAGCTTATCATATACTGTTACAGATCAAGTTTTAACTTTCATGGCAATTTACTCACTTTTGACAGAGTTATGGCCCTTGAATTTAGAAGATATGAAACATTTGTTACCCCCTGTATTGCTTTAGCAGTACTCTCAGAATGTTTGTTAAAATACACACTTGGTATACAGTATTCAAACCAACAAGAAAGTCATCTCTAGGTTGGGGAAGCTTGTTTAATATCCTATAAGTATGGAAACCTATATGTGGGACAGATGTATAGACAGACAGACAGAGACAGAGACAGAGACAGACAGACAGACAGATAGAGAGATAGAGACAGACAGACAGACAGACAGACAGACAGACAGACAAACAGACATAGAGGCAGGCAGACAGACAGACACAGACAGACAGAGAGGCAGGCAGACAGACAGACAGACAAACAGACAGGGAGACAGAAACAGACAGACAGAGAGATAGAGACAGACAGACAGACAGAGAGGCAGGCAGACAGACAGACAGAGAGGCAGGCAGACAGAGAGGCAGGCAGGCAGACAGACAGACAGACAGACAGACACAGACAGACAGAGAGACAGAAAGAGACAGACAGATAGAGAGATAGAGACAGACAGACAGACACACAGACAGAGAGACAGAAACAGACAGACAGACAGAGAGAAAGAGACAGACAGACAAACAGACAGAGAGATAGAGACAGACAGACAGACACAGACAGACAGACAAACAGACAGAGAGACAGAAACAGACAGACAGACAGAGAGATAGAGACAGACAGACAAACAGACAGAGACAGAAACAGACAGAGAGATAGAGACAGACAGACAAACAGACAGACAGAGAGATAGAGACAGACAGAAACAGACAGAGAGACAGACAGGCAGAGAGATAGAGACAGACAAACAGACAGAGAGACAGAAACAGACAGACAGACAAACAGACAGAGAGACAGAAACAGACAGACAGACAAACAGACAGAGAGACAGAAACAGACAGACAGACAGACAGATGGAAGGAGATGAAACCCATAGTCCCCTCAGCTTGGACTGGTAGAAGACTAATAAGAAATACCTGACAAGCAAGCTATGAGCTGTGGATCTGCAATTTCCTCGGAATTCACACTTCCCAGACCCAGCTGCCCATAAGTGTTCCCTCCACAGCTAAACACCTCCTGGTCAGAGGTCAGAAACAGAGAGTGCTCTCCCCCTAGTGCTACTCTTCTGATCTGGCGGGTAAGGAATGCTGGGAATGACTGCAGAGTGACGTCCCCGGAGTAACCCTGCCACATGTACACCAGACCTTTCTTTGTGGGGGAAGTCTGCATCCTGAAAAACAAAAAAACAAAGATGGCCACATTTAAATAGAGAATAACTACATGTACATGTAGTTAATAATAATATCTGCTTTATCCTGTGATGGTGAGAATGGATAATTTTGCAACGTTCTGTCAAGTGGAATTTCTCATTCGGTCTGAACTGAAAAAAGCAGATATTCGACGTCATTAACTAGTTATTATCTTTATTCTGCACACCATAAAAATTAAAGGGAAAAGATATTATTTCTGTTATTTCAGCCACATTGTACGATGACCTAGAGGTCAAATGAGCGATTTTGTAATGTAGGCTATGCGTGTGATGTCACATGAGTGACATCAACAGTCATTGCCTGCTACTATACGTATATGACTTTGCTTTATCTGTCATCATATTCTGCCAATAGAAACAGTGGTTGCAAGATAAATTTAATTACCTTAAACAATATGTATCGTAATTGTACACAAAAAGGATGGCATCTAGCTCAGTGGCTGGGATCGATCCCTGTCGGTGGGCTCATTGGGCTATTTCTCGCTCCAGCCAGCGCACCACGGCTGGTATATCAAAGGCCGTAGTATGTGTTATCCTGCCTGTGGGATGATGCATATAAAAGATCCCTTGCTACTAATCGAAAAGAGTAGCCCATGAAATGGCAACAGCAGGTTTCCTCTCTCTATATCTGTGTGGTCCTTAACCATATGTCCGACGCCATATAACCGTAAATAAAATGTGCTGAGTGCGTCGTTAAATAAACCATTTCCTATTTCCTAGCTCAGTGGGTAGAGTGCTCACCTAAGGTGCTTGCGTCGTACAATTGAACCTTCAGTGGACTCAGTCTCTTGATTGTTTTTTCCATGAATATTTTATCAAAATCTTTTAGGAGCAACAGTGAAAGTTAAAGTAGATTTAACCACTTCTTCACTTTCATGTTCACTAGAATCCAAATATCCTGACATTATCATTTTGCTATTGAAATGTATATACATTGTTGTACATGTGACATGTGACAATAAATTATTACAATAGATATAAAAGGTGCAGTAAGGTTATTACATTAATACTTCTGTAAAAACCCTGTTTTAAAGCATTTCCTGGCTAAATATGAACTGAGACAAATTTATCAAATGCATTTCACAAAACATTGAAAAAAAAGAAAGAAATGTTTTATTTAACGACACATTCAACACATTTTATTTACGGTTATATGGCATCAGACATATGGTTAAGGACCACACAGATTTTGAGAGGAAATCCGCTATCGCCACTTCATGGGCTACTCTTTCCGATTAGCAGCAAGGGATCTTTTATTTGCGCTTCCCACAGGCAGGATAGCACAAACCATGGCCTTTGTTGAACCAGTTATGGATCACTGGTTGGTGCAAGTGGTTTACACCTACCCACTGAGCCGGTATCTGGATTAAAAATCCCATGCCTCGACTGGGATCCGAACCCAGTACCTACCAGCCTGTTAACCGATGACCTAACCACATTGCTGGTAAACATTTAAAAAAGTCATTTCAAATGGGTAAAAACAGGAAGCTAATTTCATAATTTGGCCTTAATTTCAAATACATATCAAAATAAATCTGGCAAGAAACGAAGCTAATTAGAGATGGAAAAAGAGCTGATTTTTTTTTTTTTTTTTTTTTTTTTTGTGAAGGGGAATCAGAACGAATCACTTTATTTAATGACACAGTCAACAAAGTTTAACTAGTCATATGACATCACCTATGTGGTTAAAGCGTTCTCCTGGTGCAATTAGTTGCACCGACTTGTCGCGTGTGATTTGTTGTAGTGACTCGAATCGTGTGTGTGGGAAGACATTACGTCACAAGATTTGATGTCGTCAAAGAAAGCTCGTCAAGTTTTAAAATATTTTGCGGGAAATGTTAAGTGCCTACAAATTTCCACTGAAATGAAGAAAACATGAATGTAGACCGTTTACTGATGGCATTATGTAACAAAACAGTTATTGACCACATCTCGACAGCAACAGGTTTTATTAACCCATGAAATCCATACATTTTGACATGTTTATAAGCAAGTGAAAAAACACGGAAGTAAAAAAACTAAACTGTTGTACTTTAATGTGATTTGATTGGCTGTGAGCTTACGATTTGTCGTGAGAAATAGAACATGTTCTAATCAGTACGATTCAGGCATGATTAGTCATATAAGACTAAAGTCGTTCCGATTTAGGTGTTCTCACGGTACGATTCGATCGCATGCGACAAATCGATATGACTAATCGCATCAAGAGAACGCCCCTTAAGGACCACACACATATTGAGAGAAGAAACCCACTGCTGCTACTCCAGGGGCTAATTCTCTCCAATTAGCAGCAAGGTATCTTTTTTATTCAGCATCCCACAGACAGGATAGTACATGCCATGGCCTTTGTTACACCAGATTCCAGTAAACTGGCCAGAATGAGAAATAGTCCAATGGGGCAAACTATAGGGATCAGTATATTTGAATAATAAAATGGGAAAACACATTCTGATCAACAAACATGGGTCAATTAACACACTGTTTTGACCGTAATAAACCAATTACAAAATGGACAAACACTGGTCATGCTACTATTAAACATGGGTCAATATTGAACCAGATATACATGAACAAAAGTTATTATTTTGCATCATTTAAATTACTTGTAATCAAAAATAAAGTCTAAAAACCATTTGAAAACATTGTTTTGTTTTATCAACAAGACATTTAATATTTAACAGAATTTCTACAAAATACATCAATTCATATGATAAAGAAATACATCAGTTAATTCCTATGATAAAGAAATACACCAATTCATATGATAAAGAAATATGGCTCAGTTAAAATACATCAGTTAAATGATGCATCAAATAATTCATATGATAAAGCTAAATGTTAGGTATGTTTTAATTTAGAAAAAGTAAAAGACGTTTACCTTTTCATATTTGTACACCCCAGGTTACACCTACAGTGTACAGATATAAAAATAGATCAGAATGTCATTTAATTTATATCCTGGTTACTGTGACATAAAGTAATGTACATTTTATTCATGTAGGCCCTAAATGGGTATTTACATCCAGGGCCTAATTCACAAAGCTTTCTTAGGCTCTGCTGGACAACAAAACATCCTATTTGCAAGTCTTTTAGCATTGCATTGCGAGATCGCAAAGTTGTGAGAGTTTAGTGAATTAGGCCCCAGGTCTCTTTTGTGTGTACACATAGCTCACTACTTTCCAAAATAATGAACAACTTGTTGATAAAAAGTGAAAGACAAAAAGAAAGAAATGTTTTATTTAACGACGCACTCAACACATTTTATTTATGGTTATATGGCATCATACATATGGTTACAGACCACACAGATTTTGAGAGGAAACCCGTTGTCGCCACTACATGGGCTACTCTTTCCGATTAGCAGCAAGGGATCTTTTATTTGCGCTTCCCACAGGCAGGATAGCACAAACCATGGCCTTTGTTGAACCAGTTATGGATCACTGGTTGGTGCAAGTGGTTTACACCTACCCATTGAGCCTTGCGAGCACTCACTCAGGGTTTGGAGTCGGTATCTGGATTAAAAATCCCATGCCTCGACTGGGATCCGAACCCAGTATCTACCAGCCTGTAGACCGATGGCCTAACCACGACGCCACCGAGGCCGGTAAATAAAAAGTGATGCTTGCCCTCTAAACTGGACACTCACAGGATCAAGTAAAAAGGCCAGTTATAAATTTTGTTTTGTTTAATGACACCACTAGGTCACATTGATTTATTAATCATCAGCTATTGGAAAGAAAGAAAGAAATGTTTTATTTAATGATGCACTCAACACATTTTATTTACGGTTATATGGCGTCAGACATATGGCCAAGGACCACACAGATTTTGAGGGGAAACCCACTGTCGCCACTACATGGGCTACTCCTTCTGATTAGCAGCAAGGGATCTTTTATTTGCGCTTCTCACAGGTAGGATAGCACAAACCATGGCCTTTGTTGAACCAGTTATGGATCACTGGTCGGTGCAAGTGGTTTACACCTACCCATTGCAGTGTTCTCCAACCCCAATAAACAGCTTGTACACCCGCCAAGCTGAGAATTTGCGCCGCCAAGCTGAAGATTTTCGCAGAAGGGTCCGCCAAGCTGATAAAAAATGCCACCAAGTCGAAAATCAATCCGCTATGACGAAAAAAACTTCCGTCAGTTCTATTCACCTATCGCTATATTTAGCCTGTACTTGGACTTGGAATATATAATAATAATATTCTAATTCAACACATTTGTAAGAACAAATCTGATTGGATCCCTGCTAAAAATTTCAGGTGGTAAAATCACCGATATACCGATCGCAAATTTTCTGGCAGAAATACATCATAGGTTAAGTGAGGAACAGGGTCGTTTTGTAATGACGTCATAAAGACAATTTCTGTAGCGTTCATATTACGTACAGAAGTCGTTAAATACTGAGAAGTTTTTATGTCAGAAATGAACATATTATTCTTTATTAGTCGTTATCTAATCATGAGAGCAGATTAAATATGTCAAATTACACATCTATGTTCGAGCCGCCAACTGTCCGACCACCCATCGTCTGTTAATGGGCTACCTAATGACGTCACCAGCTGGTGACGTTTATAGGCTTATTCTTACTACAAATGTGACAATTTCCTATTTAAAATCAACCAGCAAACAGTTTAATTAGAATATGGATAACCCTACTGTGTTTTCCGATTTGCTAATGCGTCGCCAATAAAACTAAATTTGCGACAGTAAAACCACCGATATACGTCAGCAAATCGGAAAACACAGTAGGGTTACACCCTAAATAACGTTAGAAAATTTAGTGCATGAAGTTAGACATCAAAGGACCTATTGAAGAAACCAAAGGACCTACTGAAGAAAGCTCGGGCTTCATGTCTGAATGCTCGTAGTGTATTGTTTGTACTGCGATTAGCGTCGTGCACCCTCCTGTAATTACTCCAAGGCCTATACGATCCCTGGTTTGTTTCGTCAGCATGCAGTTTACCGCGATATGACGTCACGACCACTCCCTATAAAATCCTGCACAGGCTAGCACATTGCGTCCTGATCGTTTATACCGACATAATATTTAATCATGGCAGGGAAGAAAGATTTTGTCCGCTTTCGGATTTATCCGTAGGCCTACATGTACCAACGATAACGCTTCAAGGTCCCGCCCTAATACCGGAACTAAACGACCTTCGTCAGAAGACCCCACAGTCAGCAAACATCGGACAACATTTTCAGATGCCTACCGTAAGAAGTATCCCTGGATAGATTATAAAGGCCGTGATGAAGGTATGTAGCCTAGGCCCTATTTAAAATATTTTTATTTCGAATTCGATACCAAACGTAATTTATTGATTTTATAACATAGATATTAGTCGCCGATTTAACAGATTTCTGTGATGGTTCTACCCTTCGTATGAAATTTGACGTAGGTCTAGTTTAATAAAGCCCAGCCCACAAAGTACCACGTGCAGCATGAGCATTTTGGCGCGTGGCCACTGACCTGCCGACCTTTCTCGCTGTATCCAATCTGATGCGGTTGTCAATGGAGGCGGAGCCACACTGAATTTAAAAATGAGTTCCGTATAATGGTGAATTGTGGGCATGTACATAAAAAATGACATTCATCCTCATTTCTTTTATTTTGACGTCGGCCGATAGATGCACTTTCATCACGGAAACACTGGCTGGCATGGCGGATGGTTGAACCGCTGCTAAAATTAACTTTATAAGCCAGAGGTCTGGTTATCTTTTACCAAAGTAAGCTCCGCTTGGATATTTTGTTGATAAATCAGCTGAGTCGCGCTCAAATGCCATTCATCATTGGGTTTTCTTGATTGATGTTTAGATTTTTAAAGCCTCCAGAACTGTTATCAAAATCATGGCAATCGGTAATTAACAAGTTTCATTAGTGACACTGTGCTCAACAATTGTTAATTACCCCCTGCTAAGGTTTATTTGCATCAGGTTGCTGACTGGCTGATCTCGCCGGACAGGCCATTGCATACTAAAATGATCGTAAAGAAATAAGTTTTCATCAGAAATTTCCACGCACCGGATAATAACATGCATTTGAGATGTTTATTCTTGAAAAAAATGTGTTTTCTGCGAAATATGGAAGCGGGTGGCATGGACTGTGCAACGTTGGAACAGGCCGTGTGCATTGTATCATTTTATTAAATGATTCATCCCCTACCCTACGTTGTTTGAAATAATTTATAGGCCTTAGTACCTAGCGTCTAGAAAATAAACAATCTATGCAGAAGAAATACACATTTCATGAGATAGATTATGGTTAACTTTATTTAAATCAACTATTAAATGCCAGAAAAAAAGCACCTTTTGTGACTTAAGATTTACAAAATTTTCCGGTCCACTCGTTTGTGAGGCCCAAGGCACATGTCCGCCAACCTGGTCGCATAAAAGTTGGAGAACACTGCCATTGAGCCTTACAGAGCACTCAATCAGTGTTTGAGTCGGTATCTGGATTATGCCTCGACTGGGATCCAAACCCAGTACCTACCAGACTGTAGACTGATGGCCTAACCATGACACCACCGAGGCCGGTCATCAGCTATTGGATGTAAAAAAAATGGTAATTTTGACTTTTATATGCACCATCCCACAGATTGGATAGCACATACCACAGCCTTAATTGATATGCTAGGTGTGGTGCACTGGCCGGAAAAAGAAATAGCCCAATGGGCCCACCGACAGGGATCGATCCCAGACCGACCGCGCATCAAGCGAGCGCTTTACCACTACAGGCCAGTCGTATACATGTAAGGGGTATTTCAGTTATAGAGGTTAATTCTGTTTTGTATTGATATTTAGAATGGGACCGTGAAAAACATCCAGTTTTGAGGAAATTCCACTGTACTAACAGTTCATTTTTCAGGATTTCACTGTAAATACATGTAGATATATATATATATATATATATATATATATATATATATATATATATTAACATTAACTTTAAAAAACCCACTTAAATTTGAATAACATGGGTAGTGGGGTTTTTTTGGTTTTTCATAACATATATATCTATATCTATATCTATATCTATCTATATATATATATCTATATGTATATATATCTATCTATCTATATGTGTGTATATATATATATGTATATGTATATGTATATGTATATGTATATGTATATGTATATGTCTATATCTATATCTATCTATCTATCTATCTATCTATCTATATATATACACACACACACACACATAGACGTATATATATATATTTATTATCCACATGGTTCAACATAACCGAGTTAATAATAATCATACGAAGCACACATGTAATAGCGAGCGTAATGGCGTAATTTTGGGGAGCGACGTCATAACATGACGTTGCTTCTCCAGTCCTAGCTCAGACTGGGCATTTGATATATGACGTCATTTCGTCGTCTCCTTCTAGTTGTGGCTGAAACATTTTGAGTTGGGTCTTGTTATTCATAAAGGAAACAACAATAATAATATGGATAATAAAGAAATTATTACACTTGTGTGTGAGTCGTACTCATGTCAGGATCCGCTCGGGCAATACAAAAATCCTGATACTCGTTTTGTAAAATCAGTACGACACACAAGCTCGTATAATAATCTCTCTCTCTCTGTCTCTCTCTCTGTCTCTCTCTGTCTCTCTCTCTCTATATATATATATATATAATTTATTTGTTATGAAAACAAAACAAAAAAACAGTACCCATGTTATTAAAATTTAAGTGGGTTTTTTTTCAAGTTAAAGTGCTGTGCCAGACCATACACTAAAATTTCAAATTACACAATTAAATGCTTTCTTAATTCATTGCAATAATATTTTACACCGATATGTAAATCAATAATTACGAAAATGCCCCATAAAAGTATTAAAACATCACTCCCGTAGAACACTGCCGGAAACGACCGAGTAAAATTCTCGGTAAAAACATTTGCCTGTAAATAGCCATGACGTCATGAAGGGAACGCGCTTCACAGAAACCTACCACGAGACGACTTTCAGCGCAAGCGAAAGTGGGACCGACAGCGACTGCCAAGCTCATTGATCATGCGATTCTTCTTTCGATGATGAATAGTGTAGTAATGACGACTGGACTAATATTTGTGCAACACAACAAATAATGCCTTATCAGTTTGAACCTGAAACATCTTCCGATGAACCACCGGCCTGACAGATGACGATGAAAATGGTCGTGGAGACAGCTTACCACTAATTTACAACTTTTATTCTTGTTTTGTTCTTTAGCTTTTGGTGCGAATTATTTTGCTACACTGTATGTTCTAATACTTGTGATGTAGTAGAGAAGACGATAAATAACTCTTGAATTCTACGAGTGAAGTGGACCCGATATCGGAAATTTTAAGAAATAAACAAAAACGACTTTTAGTCCGTCCCCATCCCTCTATGAAGATGGGGGTTTTTTTATGAACAATTTCAGTTTAGTTTGACGTTAAAAAAAAAGTAAAAGTGTTTTGGAAATAACAAAACAATACTATTTTTTGTGTGTAGTTGTGAAAACAGTCTGCTCAGAAATAAATAACTTATTTTAATTTTAAGAAATAAACAAAAACGACTTTTAGTCCGTCCCATCCATGAAGATATTTTTTTGTGCGAATAATTTCAGTTTAGTTTGACGTAAAAAAAAAAGTAAAAGTGTTTTGGAAATAACAAAACAATACTATTTTTTTGTGTGCAGTTGTGAAAACAGTCTGCTCAGAAATAAATAACTTGTATCACATTCCATAGTATGAAAAAACGTTTTCTTTGTGGGAAGGTATAGTAAAATTAATTTAATGTATTTATAGTCGGTTTTACAGGGAACGCCTTTTTTCATACTATGGAATTTACAAGTCATTTATTTCTGAGCCGATTGTTTTCTAAGATGCATACAAAATTAGCTCTTTTTTCTTTTCTTTTTTTACAAAAAACCCCAACATTTTTGTAGGATGGGACGGACTAGGCTATAGATACTAACTTGTTTGTACTTTATTGTTTTAATGTTTTCGAACTGTAAAGAAAAATCTCACAAATGAACGAGATGCAAACGACAACAAATCGGATCTCGATGATTGCACGAACCGTGCATGAAAAAACAAACTGACCGGAGTTGAAAGCATAACGCAATTTGGGACATTGACGATATGCACCCCACGGTCGTTTCGGTGTGGATGGCATAGGCTGTTGTCATTTGTTTTGTGTCGCAGAAAAATTATTGGTACGGCATCTTTTTTTAAAAGCCATAACACATGGTATTCCCATATCTCGCTTAAGCCGACAAGCCAGTTCGGACGAATCGAAACTAAAGTGCCTGCAGTCAACGGTCTCCGGCATTTTCTTCCTGTCCAATATTTTCACGTTGTTTTAATCAAATTTACACACAGATTATTCACAGCAACATTACTAGGAAATGCGTGAAGACTAAATTTATCGGCTTTTGTATTGCTACAGCCGCCAACAACACGCCGTTTAACCACAATAAACACAAACGAAGCAATGAATAATGGCGCTGACTATCGAAAGGAGTTCCCTTCGTGACGTCACGGATCAAATCTTACGGAAATTCCCGAAACGAATTCAGCTGGTTCTGTTTTTCAGGGGAATATTTTTAAATGGAAAATATACCGTTATATAATTTTTTTACATTTTTTTGTTTAATTTTCTAATCATATTAACTAATATCTTGATTGATATAGCTCAATACATCATACATCTGGAACAGCACTTTAACAAAAAACTAAATTAAGTCCATTATTTCCCAATTACCATACATTTGTACGTTGCCTCAGAGTAACAAGCCATAATCCACCAAAACCCACTTCAAAATACTTAACCAAATGACCACAAGAGGCGTTAACCATATTGCAGGTGAAACCATATTACAAAAATTCCAACCAGTGCACCACGACTGGTATATCAAAGGCCGAAGTATGTGCCATCCTGTCTGTGGAATTGTGCATATAAAAGATCCTTTGCCTCTAATAAAAAAAATGTAGCGGGTTTCCTCTCTAATGACATGTACATGTCAAAATTATCAAAGATTTGACATCCAATAGCCAATAATTAATAAATCAATGTAATCCAGTGTTATCATTAAACAAAACAAAGTTTACTTTACATTACAAACAAAAAAATAACAAGGCCTAATCACATGTACATTCCATAAAACTGGATTACAGTTAACATTTTACAGATTAAGCCTAATTTCGTCTCCACAAACCCAAACCAGGCCTCATATGCCTATCCCTATACCATAAAACTGGAATATATAAACACCTTTTATTTTTTACAGATTAAATCCCATTTGGGCCTTCACGATATAAAAAAAGAAGCTGTCTTTGTCGGTGAACCGCGAACAACAGAACTGCGTGTTGAGACCATTGATTTGTGCCGCTCTATCAGCCCGCGGTCGCACCTGGGCGACCGTGCGTATACGACACCCACAATCAAAAAGTGAGAGACTCATTGATCGGACGGTCGTAATCCGGGACAGCTTTGTCCGACACTCGGGTGCAGAGATCGCAAATCCGTGTCGACTGAGACACGGGAGTCAAGAGACATCTTTAACAATGAATTTTCTATCGAGATTTACAACACCATGCAGAATACCGGTTCATGAATTATAATACCAAACTGCTGTAGGCTGCTGTTAAAGGTGAGTTATATTTAATAACAGTATATGATATAGAATACAGGTAAGTTGTGTATGATATGATGTAGAGTATTCATAATCATCACCTAGAGGTTATAAAAGGTGAACAGTAATTACATTCATGTAGATGTTCACCAGACCTCATCATTTAGTATCATTCTGGCTCCCCATCACTTTCTTTCTTAACTTCTTAACTTATTTTCATGCTTATATCCAATTAAGGTTCAAGCACACTATCCTGGGCACATATCTCAGCTATCTGGGCTATCTGTCCAGGACAATTTGTTAGTTCTTAGTGAGAGAAAAGAGGGTATAGTGGTCTTACACCTACCCATTGAGTTGTTAAAACTCTCTCTGGGTAAGAGACGGTACTGGGCTGCGAACCCTGTACCTACCAGCCTTGTGCCCGTTGGCTTCACCATGACACCAGCAAGGCCGGTTCCCCATCACTACTCGGAGACTATACAATCATGTAGTTTAAGGAGAGTAGTGTCATAGCTCCCCTTAGCATGTGAATTAATATGGTATCAATACTGCAATACCGTAAACTGCTTCCCTTAAAACTAAATTATGGGATCAGTTACTCACTTCCCTCAATGTTTTTTCATGGTGATTGACTTCCGTTTCACTGTACATGTATGTCGGCATCTGGCTCATGCAGTCTGTAGGTCGAGCGCTCACGTCAGATGCTTTAGTCACAGAATTGAGCCCCTTATTAAAGCTAAAAGTTTGTTTTGTTTAACAACACCACTAGAGCACACTGATTAATGAATCATCTGCTATTGGATGTCAAACGTTTGGTAATTCTGACTCATCGTCATCAGAGGAAACCTGCTACATTTTTCATAATGCAGCAAGGCATCTTTTATATGTACTTTCACACAGACAGGATAGCCTTTGACCAGTTATAGTGCAATGGTGGTAAAGAGAAAAAAAAACCAATCAGATGAATGGATCCACCGAGGTGGTTCGATCCTGTGATGCAAGTATCTCAAGCGAGCACTCAACCGACTGAGCTAAAGCCCCTTATTAAGTAGTGGACCCTTTCTTCGATTGTGCCCCACCATCCAAACCAGTAACCCCACGACTAGCACATCAAAGGCTGTCAGTGCGAAAGTGCATATAAAAGATCCCTTCATAGCTGTAATGGGAAAATGTAGCAGGTTTCCTCTAAACACTATAAGTGGGAATCAGCAAATGTTTGACTCCAAGTACATTCTGCCCCGGATTGGGCCCCTGGCATCCAGAGGTCGAACCCGGGGTGGACATGCTCGAAACCGTAGTGGTATAGGAGCATGTTAAAAACATTACGCTTACGCCCAAGTACATGCAGCATCTGACCAGGTGGAAGGACACCCAACTTTTCATTGCACATTTAATGCTACCAGTCCTGTCACTTATAAAATACATGTGGCAATTTAATTGTTGGCACAAATGTTATTTCATCTGAGCCCCATTCCACGAAAGAATCATAGCTAAGGTTAATTGTAGTGAGTTAAGGTGAGTTTTACAATTGGCAACGTAAACTTTATACATCAGGATGTCATACAGGTTTCCAATATACAGCCAATTTGATGGACTGAATATATCTGACAATGACTCAAAATTAAGATCGACTTCAGGGCCCATATTTTCGAAGCTATCTTAGCTCTGTGAACTCTTAAAACTAATGTAAGCTAACGTTAGCTAAGCTGTGTGCTGTAGTGACGTAGTCTACAACGGTTTTACGATTTCATAATGCTAATATAGCTTCAAAAATCCCTAACCTATGGCTGTGAATTCATAAATGTAAACAAATATCAATGTATATATGAAGTTTAAAGTTTAAAAGTTTCTTTTTGTTTAACGACACCACTAGAGCACATTGATTTATTAATCATCGGCTATGGGATGTCAAACATATGGTCATTTTGACAGTCACAGAGAGGAAACCCGCTTCATTTTTTTCATTAGTAGCAAGGGATCTTTTATATGCACCATCCCACAGACAGGATAGCACATACCACAGTCGTGGTGCACTGGCTGTGACGAGAACTAGCCCAATGGGCCCAATGACGGGAATCAATCCCACACCTACCGCGCATCAAGCGAGTGCTGTACCACTGGGCTGTGTCCTGCCCATATATATGAAGAGTTCAGGCACAAAACCCCCCCAATAAAGACCATGTTATCCAAAAACTGACTTCTACTATCATCACTCAGTTCAAGGTGTACGCTATGTTCTGATTTTCACACTCGTTTTTTTAAATTCTCTCCTTTACTTACTCTACTAATTTCAACTTAAGATCGCCACCCATTGTGGACTTGGTATGTTTTATATAGAAAGCATAACAAACAAAAAAACCTCTTTTGCAGCAAATTACCAAATTGGATGTATGGGTTTTCATACCTAACTCTTCATAAGATACTTATCTACATTCTTAAAGTACACAGATACCTGTAATTATTACCCATATGGGCTCAAATATACGGGGTAATGTTTTTTCGATCTCTGCACAGTGTGCAGATTGCTTCTACAGTCACTGATTGGCTGGCTTTAAAAAGACTAGATTTGATTGGCAATTACATACTGCCGGGACTACTTTTTGTTCATTCATGATTCCATTCATCGGTCAAACTATTACTACGAACTTCAAATATTTTTTTACGATACGAACATTTACGGAATTAAAAATCAAAATATATGTACAAATGTTTAAAAATGTCTTTATTTTATTATTTTGACTGGTTTTTTTTGGAACTATTCTTTGGTGGATACTGTTGGGTGTGTACCGGTAATGGCGCGCATGAATATATTGTTATGGCTGGTAGAGCTTGTTAGTTGTTACAGCAGCGAGAACGTAAATATACTTTTAAAATCGTTAAAGATTGACAATGGGTAATAAAGAGAATAACCAACTCACTACAAGGAATTACGGATTATCACGTGAATTAATGCTGTAAAACCCTCGCCAGAGGCTCGGGTTTACAACATTAATTAACTCGGGACAGATAATCCGTAATTCCTCATAGCTCGTTAGTTATTCTCTAAATATTGTACATCGATTTAAGTATGTTAATATACGGAGCCAAGAATTCACCCTAGTGTACCAGGAGGTCATACAGTCTTCTCAATGTATGTACATGTATGTAGGTCATTTCAATGGGAAGGAAGAAATGTTTTCTTCAACAACGCACTCAACACATTTTCTTTACGGTTACATGGCGTTCGACATATGGTTAAGGACCACACAGATATTGAGGGAGGAAACCCGCTATCGTTACTTCATGGGCTACCAGCGATTCTGCCAGAAAGAAATTTTTTAGTATGGCGCTATGGAATTGAATGCAACCACAATCAATATGGGCGATGGGGGGCCTCCCCCTAGAAAGAAAATGAGTTAAGTTTAGGGTTAGGGTTAAGAAAATCACAAGGTGATTAAAATTAGCTCTACTGGTCTGTTGTACATCGATTTAAGTATGTTAATTTACAGAGCCAGGAATTCGCCCTGATGGACCAGGAGGTCATACAGTCTTCTCTATGTATGTACATGTATGTAGGTAGGTAATTTCAATAGATAGGTAATTTCAATAGGTAGGTAATTTCAATGAGATGTAATGGGGAATTTAGCAGCATCATAGTCCATGAAGAGTTTCACATTGTGCAGCCACAAACACTTCATGGATGGTTTCATCTACACTGTACATGAGGCTTTACAAATATGTCTTTTACACACAAGGCTCTACTAGTCTGGTTTTCACACACAATAATTGTTGTTCAACGTCAAATAGACTTGACTCAATTTTATGCACTAATTGGCAGGTACATAAAATATTGCATACAATCGTCGAAGTCCTTTATATAGCATGGCAACAATTGTTTTGATTTCCTTTGATAAAAAATAGGTCTCCACAACCTGAGTTTTCTTCTATTTATTTTTAAGGAAAAAGAAGGAAATGTTTTATTTAACGATGCACTCAACACATTTTATTTACGGTTATATGGTGTCGGACATATACTTATACCACACAGATATTGAGAGTAAACCCGTTGTCGCCACTTCATGGGCTACTCTTTTCGATTAGCAGCAAGGGATCTTTTATATGCATAGACAGGATAGTACATACCACAGCCTTTGATGTATCAGTCGTGGTGCACTGGCTGGAGCGAGAAATAGCCCAATGGGCCCACCGACGGGGATCAATCCCAGACCGACCGCGCATCAAGCGAACGCTTTACCACTGGGCTATGTCCCGCCCCTTTATTTTTAAGGAGTAAAAAACAGACAAAAACTTTAAACAGGATAACATGAAGGTCAAAGTTCACATCCTGAGAAATGAAGCTATATAGATTGTTTTGTTTAACGACACCACTAGAGCACATTGATTAATTCAAACATTTCTTAATTCTGACACATACATGTACCAGTAGTCTAGCTTCAGTGAAATCAGGTAAACTTTTTAATTAGCAGCTAGGAATCTTTTATATAGTTTCCCATATACAGGACAGCACATACCATTGTCTATGATATAACAGTTGGGCAGTTTTGGATGGGAAAAATAATATCAGAAAATATGTCCACTGAAAATATTTTATCCTTCGACCCAAGCTCCTTTGCGAGCACTCTACAAACTGGTCAATTAAAGGCATATTGTCACAGACCACCGACCTATTTAATGGTCTAACAAAGTATTACCTGAACAAAAATAACTTGATTTGTCCCTAAATGTACTTTATTCAACCATCTTCATAACCACCATTATTAATGATATTTTGTAAAAATAACTGAATTATGGCAATGGTCCATAATTCAAAAACTAAAATTGCCGAGAGGGTTGACATGGACTTCACTCCATCATGGTTCAGTTAAGGTGATGCAATAGCTAGATTTGGTTTCCAACAATTAATGTAATTTTTAGTTATTATCCATTTTTAGCGAAAAAAGGTCCTTAAATCCATGACAGTATGTCTTTAAGATCACACACCCTAAACCAATAAAGGCAATATGTACCTGGCCCAAATGACTTTGAAACTGGGGTGTGTGTGTGTGTGTGTGTGTGTGTGTGTGTGTGTGTGTGTGTGTGTGTATGTGTGTGTATGTGTGTGTGTGTTAAGGACACAGCCCAGTGGTAAAGTGCTTGCTTGATGCGCAGTTGGTCTAGGATCGATCTCCATCGGTTGGCCCATCGGGCTAGGATCGATCTCCATCGGTTGGCCCATCGGGCTATTTCTCATTCTAGCCAGTGCACCACAGGTCAAAATGACCAAATGTTTGACATCCAATAGTCGATGATGATGAATAAATCAATGTGCTCTAGCGGTGTCAGTAAAAAAAAAAACTGTTTGAAACTGGGTGCAATTAGGCTATTTCCACAACATATATACATACACATTAAATTTCATGCATGGGTGATTTTGACTGTTTTAACCTCTAGATCAGGTTGACAATACCAGGGGTTGTCATGAATCTCTTAACCTTCTAACTACTGCAGGCGAGATATCTCGCCCGACGTCATGCCAGTCGACATACTGTACACTGTATACAGTGCATTCCCCAATTCATATTTATCACAGTTTTGCACACAACACTCACCGGAAAGACTTGTATAACAATGATAATGTAAATAAATAAAAAAAAATAATAATATTAAAAGTAGCATATTAAAGGTAAACACTTTTCAATAACGTTCCAAAAGGTCACGTGATCCAGTTCTATGTCAATGTAAATGCATATAGCGTAAACAATTTATTATTCATATGCTTCAAACTCCTATGATGCATACTCTGTAGATATTGATTTATATGTCTATGGTTCCTAATGTTGCTATAAATGTATATAATTTATTATAACAGTGGTTCACAATGAAATGATACATAAATATTTGATTTGCACAGCTCAAAATGGTTATCTAGTGCAGTTCTGCGGTGATATCTATAATATACAATGTATATATATTATATATTATATATATATATATTATATATATATATATATATATATATATATATATACTCTGTCAAAAAAGAAACACATAGGTGATAGGGAAAGAAGAAGTGTTTGATTTTACAAAATATCTTAATTGTTTTTTACAATGTTGCTGAATGATCATGTTTGTTAATGTTCCTGGAATAACACAGCATGCCCAAATGCACCCTAAAACAAATTTAATGCACATTGTGAGACAATTGCAGGAAATCGGCGTGAAATGGTCAGGTTTTGGCCAGTTCACATCAAACTCGGGGAAAAGATTGGGGTAGTGATGGGTATTTAAAGCTGCAATGCTCACAATGATGCCTCATTTCCATTTCGACGTAGACGAGTTACAAGATGCCAAGACTAAGCCTGCCGAATCGAAACATTGCAATAGGCCACCTCCAGTTAGGTGAATCGCAGTCAGCAGTCGCACGCCACATGAACGTCCATCAGAGGACCATTTCATGTCTCTGGACAGGTACCGTATGTTGGCCCCATCCTGCAATGTCGACATCGACATTTACGTGTTCGCTGGTGCACAAATGTACAGGGGTGGAACTTGGGAAACTGGCGGCGAGTATGGTTCAGTAACGAGTCAAGTTTCCTTCTACAGCGACGTGATGGACGACAACGTGTTTACAGACGCCGCAATGAACGTTTTGCCAACAACTGCGTCACCCAAGTTGACAGATTCGGTGGAAGGAGTGTCATGATGTGGGGAGCCATCTCATACACCGCCAAAAGTGAACTTGTGTTCATAGAAGGCAACCTGACAGTACACTACCGGGATTAAATTCTTCCCATTTTGGATCGACAGAGAGAACTCTTTCAGCAGGACAATGCCAGGCCACATATGGCACGTGTAACAATGGATTTCCTACAGAATGAGCACATTAATATGCTGTCATGGTCATCAAGGTCGCCAGATCTCAACCCCACTGAACATCTATGGGATGAACTGGACAGACATGTACGCCAGCGTGACGCGGAGCCTCAGAAGCTTCTGCAACTGTCACATGCACTGCAGGAAGAATGGGCTAGGATTCCACATGCCCGGATTCAGAGATTCATTCAGTCTATGCCAAGGAGATGTCGCGCAGTGATTGCTGCTGCTGGTGACCACACAATGTACTGATTTCAGCACCCTCATGCGACGCTGTTCGGTGACGAAAACACCTCCACTGCCATCAGTCCATAGCAAGAATATTGTCACATACTCATGTCAAATTTTACTGTGATACAATCATAAATAACAAAATTATGCCACTTTGTATTAAAGAGATAATTCTTTTTTGACACAGTATATATAGAGGTTATTACCAGTGTTTTTCGGTATCGTCAATATCATATATTAGGAATAAAAATTGTATTATGCGAGCCACTGGCGAGCATAATACATTATTTTTATTCCTAATATAGACCTAGTGATTTTCCGCGATCGCGGAAAACTGACGGAATTCACGGAATTCCCATTGTGAAACGGAATTACGATTTTCCGCGAAATTAAAAAAATTAATACCATTTTACTATTGCCACACACTGTAAAACTGACGATTGGCCCATGTGCAGTACTATTGGCAAACGCGTAGTGTCGTATTTACCGGTGCTACATTCAGCCAGACCGAGCGGAAAAACGTAAACCAAATGGCCACGTTGGGAACTAAATACTTCGCGAACATTAGCGAAACGTTTGCTGGCTGAACTTGGGACTGGTTCACTGGTTAGTCTGTTGCACCTGCGCAGACAGGACAGGTTGGTTGTTTTTGTTTTTTGTGCTTTTTTCAGGAGTAAGTTCAGTCAGCGGTTTGTCGCTAACGTTTGTCATGGAAGACTGATTTTTACGTTTTGTTAACACCAAGCCCCGTTAATTAAAACAGTGCACTCAATTGTTGGACAAATATGCTTTATGTAGTTTATAACTGTAACCTTTGCTCCGATTTTTCACTACTAATATGAAGGCCTACTTTGATTTAACAACAAATAGCGACGCGTGTCGACACTAGTCAATTTTCGGACCCTGGTTTTGGTTTCGTACAAAGTAAATAAAACAGACCCAACGTTTTTTTTTTTTTTATATGATATATTTGACTTTTAATTTTTTTTCATCTTTTAAAACTTAAAAATTAAATATTTTGTCAAGAATTATGAAAAAGTAAAAAGTAAACAGCGTTGTCTGCCTGTTATGTTAATTTGTCACAACTTGTGTTATTTAAATTGTTAATTAGGCCTACACGTTGTATTCTGAAATGGAAATCAAACCGAATTTACAAAAACATGAAACGGAAAATAGTTTTTTCTGAAACGGAAAACCACTGGGTCTACTAATATATGATATTGACGATACCGAAATACATGAGGGTAATAATCTCTTTATCATATAAGCTCAAGCTTAATACAAGGTGTTTTTGTAAACTGTACACGCAACTTTAATTCCAGTCTGCCATTACTAGATAGTCAAATGACGTAAGAATATGTGGCGCGGTGTATTTTTGAATGGAAATGACAGCTTTCAGTGTCAAATTGCCATTGAAATGTTTTTATTTGATGACTATGAATGCATACGTCAATCATGGAGTGTCACCCAAGTACGTTTGCTTAAATGTCAATAAACCTAGTGCCGAGACCTCGACTAATTTACATCTAGTTTGCAAAGTTATCAAATTCTTAAAGTATGTAATCTGAAAAATATCACATACATGTACTTTGATTGCACTGAAAATGTAAGATATTATATGATAAATATATGTATATATACAGTAAAGAACACGTATAAGAAAAATGCTTAGAACGTACTGCTGCATAGAACGAACTGATCGTAAAGTTCCGTTTTATCTCCCTATACATTAATAACCAACTTATACAAATGTGTATGTACAACAAACTACTGCTATAAAGAACTAACTATCATTGTCTCTTGCTTAGAACGTACTGCTGCATAGAACGAACTGATCGTAAAGTTCCGTTTTATCTCCCTATACATTAATAACCAACTTATACAAATGTGTATGTACAACAAACTACTGCTATAAAGAACTAACTATCATTGTCTCTTGCTTAGAACGTACTGCTGCATAGAACGAACTGATCGTAAAGTCCCGTTTTATCTCCCTATACATTAATAACCAACTTATACAAATGTGTATGTACAACAAACTACTGCTATAAAGAACTAACTATCATTGTCTCTTGCTTAGAACGTACTGTTGCATAGAACGAACTCATCGGAAAGTCCCGTTTTATCTCCCTATACATTAATAACCAACTTATACAAATGTGTATGTACAACAAACTACTGCTATAAAGAACTAACTATCATTGTCTCTTGCTTAGAACGTACTGCTGCATAGAACGAACTGATCGTAAAGTTCCGTTTTATCTCCCTATACATTAATAACCAACTTATACAAATGTGTATGTACAACAAACTACTGCTATAAAGAACTAACTATCATTGTCTCTTGCTTAGAACGTACTGCTGCATAGAACGAACTGATCGTAAAGTCCCGTTTTATCTCCCTATACATTAATAACCAACTGATACAAATGTGTATGTACAACAAACTACTGCTATAAAGAACTAACTATCATTGTCTCTTGCTTAGAACGTACTGTTGCATAGAACGAACTCATCGGAAAGTCCCGTTTTATCTCCCTATACATTAATAACCAACTTATACAAATGTGTATGTACAACAAACTACTGCTATAAAGAACTAACTATCATTGTCTCTTGCTTAGAACGTACTGCTGCATAGAACGAACTGATCGTAAAGTCCCGTTTTATCTCCCTATACATTAATAACCAACTGATACAAATGTGTATGTACAACAAACTACTGCTATAAAGAACTAACTATCATTGTCTCTTGCTTAGAACGTACTGCTGCATAGAACGAACTGATCGTAAAGTCCCGTTTTATCTCCCTATACATTAATAACCAACTTATACAAATGTGTATGTACAACAAACTACTGCTATAAAGAACTAACTATCATTGTCTCTTGGATATCAAACATTTGGTTACTTGTTTACTCAGTCTTAAAGGAAACCCACTACATTTTTCAAGTTTCTCCGTTTTCATTATTAAATAACGCAGGCTGTAATAATGACGCTTCAAGGAGAAATCTATCAAACTATTTCTGTTGAAAATGCCTCAGGCATATTAACCTGTAGACCTAGACCTAGACCTACGTATGTATATATACATATTAACCTGTAGACCTAGACCTAGACCTACGTATGTATATATACATATTAACCTGTAGACCTAGACCTAGACCTACGTATGTATATATACATATTAACCTGTAGACCTAGACCTAGACCTACTTATGTATATATACATATTAACCTGTAGACCTAGACCTACTTATGTATATATACATATTAACCTGTAGACCTAGACCTAGACCTACTTATGTGTATATACATATTAACCTGTAGACCTAGACCTAGACCTACTTATGTATATATACATATTAACCTGTAGACCTAGACCTAGACCTACTTATGTATATATACATATTAACCTGTAGACCTAGACCTACTTATGTATATATACATATTAACCTGTAGACCTAGACCTAGACCTACTTATGTGTATATACATATTAACCTGTAGACCTAGACCTACTTATGTATATACATATTAACCTGTAGACCTAGACCTACTTATGTATATATACATATTAACCTGTAGACCTAGACCTAGCTGTAGACCTAGACCTAGACCTACTTATGTATATATACATATTAACCTGTAGACCTAGACCTAGACCTACGTATGTATATATACATATTAACCTGTAGACCTAGACCTAGACCTACTTATGTATATACATATTAACCTGTAGACCTAGACCTAGACCTACTTATGTATATACATATTAACCTGTAGACCTAGACCTAGACCTACGTATGTATATATACATATTAACCTGTAGACCTAGACCTAGACCTACTTATGTATATACATATTAACCTGTAGACCTAGACCTACTTATGTATATACATATTAACCTGTAGACCTAGACCTAGACCTACTTATGTATATATACATATTAACCTGTAGACCTAGACCTACTTATGTATATACATATTAACCTGTAGACCTAGACCTATTTATGTATATATACATATTAACCTGTAGACCTAGACCTACTTATGTATATACATATTAACCTGTAGACCTAGACCTACTTATGTATATATACATATTAACCTGTAGACCTAGACCTACTTATGTATATATACATATTAACCTGTAGACCTAGACCTACTTATGTGTATATACATATTAACCTGTAGACCTAGACCTATTTATGTGTATATACATATTAACCTGTAGACCTAGACCTACTTATGTATATATACATATTAACCTGTAGACCTATATGTATATATATATATACATATTAACCTGTAAACCTACTTATGTATATATGCATATTAACCTGTAGACCTAGACCTACAAATGTACTTATGTATATATACATATTAACCTGTAGACCTAGACCTAGACCTACTTATGTATATATATATATACACATAGTGAAGTCACAGGGCAGCAGTGTTCAAAATAAGCATTTGTCCGTTTGTCGTGACAAGTGATAATCTGCTGAGACAAGCAAAATGTAACCTAATGGTTGTCCAGTGGACAAGTTAAAATTTATAATGTGTTTCATTTTGACCAATCAAAAACATTGTTCTTGCTCTTGAATAGAACTGACAATTTATTTGGACAAGTAAAACTATTGATGGACAAGTAGATTTTTGTAGATGGACTAGTGAAACATTCTGCTTATTTCTATCACCGACTCAGCAAGGGGACTTTTATATGCACTTTCCCAGAGTCCGGATTTCATAAACAAAGACGTATTCACTTTGTGTGCAATACTCCCAGACTGCAGAATACATTAAACAGTGGGGTTACACGTACATACATGTATACTGCCTGCAGACATATCAGTTTTATTACACACTGGCTCATGAAATGTCCAATGTCTATCAATACCCACCACAGCCTCCCACCCCCCTTCTTATTACTTGTCAAATTATTATATAACAAAGCCGAAGCCTCCAGGCATACCTATACTGCTGTTGTATAGACACAGGAAGAGGCAAAAACAGAAATATGACATGGAAAGATTAATAATTCATTGCTGTTAAGGATAGATAATATGAAGAGTATAATATATACTAGTCACAACAAGTTAGGGGCCACGTGGACACTGGGGTAGCCCATTCGCTGTGCAGGATCATTCTGGATTAGATTTTGGAGAACAGTAAAATAGTGCTTTTAAGTTTGTTTTAATGAACAACACCACTAAAGCACATTAATTAATTAATCATCAGCTATTGGATGTCAAACATTTGTTAATTTTGGTAAATCCGCTACATTTTTCCGAATGCTGAAGGGAATCTTTTATATGTACTTTACCACAGACCACAAAAAGCATATACCACAGCCTTTGACCAGTTGTGGTGCACTGGATGCAACAAGAAAAAACACAATCAGTTGAATGGATCCACTGCGATGGTTCGATCCTGTAACACAAATATCTCAAGCGAGCACTTAACCAACTGAGCTAAAATCTTGCAGTGCTTTAAGACTCATTTAGACTGGATGAGGTGTATGCGTGTGGTCCCAACTGTTGCATCTGTGGATTGCGTTTTGGGCATATATATCATACACGATTAGTTCATTGTGGATGGCCGTGTGCGGTTTACACACACACGCATCACACACGTCCAGTCTAGACTTTCTCATTGAAACTAATGTATTTCAATTTATTTATTTTAACTGGACCACATGCACGCACCACATCTAGTCTATATAAGCATTTATTTCACATTCTAAAGTTAAGTATGGTTTGTTTAACAATACCACTAGAGCACATTGATTTATCAATCATCGGCTATTGGATGTCAAACATTTGGTATAATTTTTACATATAGTCTTAGAGAGGAAAGCCGCTACAGTTTTAGATTAGTAGCAATTAGGGATCTTTTATATGCATCATCTCAAAGACAGGATAGCACATACCACGACCTTTGATATACTAGTCATAGCTGTTCTACATTCTGCTACAGGAGAATACTGAAACAGTCACTTACAGCTCAGTGGTAGAGTGCTTTCCTGGGGTGTAATGGGCTGCTTGATTTGATCACCCTCAGTGAACACTCCCCTCTCCCCCAGTCCCAAGCAGTAACAAAACAAAAACCTTGATGAACAGTGTGCAATTTTGGTTAAAAAAAATTAAGTGTCATAAGGACTCCCTGTTTGCAAATCTTGAGAGCTAGCCACCAACCCAGCGAGTCCTTCCGTGTGTCTCCAGTAGAACAGAAGATACACCAAATGTTTTACATGAAACCAAGAAAAAGATCGCTATTCAAGACTGTGGTTGCCCAGGATTTTGAGATATATGTTAACTGTGTCATTTCGAAGAATTGATTCGAATCAATGTAATTTGTACAAATCATTTTCAAGAGCCATGCGGTCTCGTATGCTAGCCAAGCTAGAGAGTCCTATATGTTTGCGAGCCTCAGGCTCCCGGATTCTCCTCAAAATCGCACACTGAATGGAAGCTTTGCTTCTTCACAATTTCTGACTGTTTTTGTTTTTGGGTTTTGGGGGATTTTTTAAGGGAGGGAGGGGAAGGGAGGGAAGATATTGTCATGACTTCATGCATTTCTCTTGTTGCCGATTTGTCATCATCGTCAAAAACTTCAAAAGTCCATCTGTCATTTTTTTTGGCAATGGGTGAAATATACGTATCCCTTGCTACTGATGGAATAATGTGGCAGTTTACATGCATGAAGACTACATAAAAACTAAAGTACCAGTGAGGTACATGATATGCCCAGCAGGAGTTTGATGGAAAACCATATCTATATTCAAGTCTAATTATGTAAAATGTTTGCAATAGGATGGATGAACAGTCTATTTTGGACCAACCACCATCCCAAGTTGTTCCTACATGTGGTTTGATAGCCCTGTATGCATCTGTATACAAGATATGATCTGGACAAGTTCTTACTGGTATGTTATATGTAGTAGACCATGAAAGTAGGTCACAGAGACCTAGTAAAAGTACATTACACACTGCCATCCCAAGTTGTTCCTACATGTGAGGTTTGATGGTTCTGTAACCATCTATATGCAACATATGGTCCAGTCAAGAAAAGTTAACAGACGGACATACGGACATATGGATGGACAAAGCCATCCCATAAACGACCCATCATAGATGGGCATATAAAAATTATCTTGGCAGGATGTAACTCAGTGGTAAAGCGCTCGTGTGATGCACAGTTAGTTTGTGATCAATCTTCATTGGTGGGCCCATTTCTTGTTTCTGCCAGTGCACCACGACTGGTATATCAAAGGACATGGTATGTATACCCTGTTTGTGAGATAATGCATATAAAAGATCCCTTGCTACTAATGGAAAAATGTAGCAGGTTTCCAACACGTAAAATTACCAAATGTTTGACATCCAATGGATGATGATTAATATATCAATGTGCTATAGTGGTGTTGTTAAAATATGCAGACAGCCCAGATAGCCGAGGTATGTATGCCGAGGACAGACCACCCAGATAGCTGAGGTGTGTGCCCAGAACAGCGTGCTTGAACTGTAACTGACTATAAGTAATAAGTAACAGCAAGACAATAAGTAGAAATGAAATGATCCTACAGGTAGTTCGCGAACCGTCAGCTACCTGTAATGTACTACGTGTACCTTTCGACAAGAGCCTCAAAGAGCGGAGTCTATACACAAACGAATCCATACCTGTATACAGTGAAACCCCTCTAAACCGGACACCCTTGGGACCAAGACAAATGTCTGGTTTTAAGACGGATCTGGTTTAGAGAGGTTAAGTTCTGTATAGGTTTTTAAAGAGGAAATCTGTAAATTTTGAGAGAATTCTGGTTTAAAGAGGGTCCGGTTTTGAGGGAATTCCGGTTTACAGAGGGTCTGGTCTTGAGAGGTTTCACTGTATTATCACCTGAAAACCATCGACATACTTCCCTTCAATAGAACCGTCTCAGTAGGAATTCAAAAACTCGTCTTTACAAAACAGAACGTCATTTATCATGCTGACGGCCATGCACATTCAATGAATTTGCTGAAAGAACTACACACTGTGCTTAATGAAAGAAAACACAGTAGGCTCAGATTTTCATACAAATTCCTAATAACAGAAATGATTTGCACACATGGACAGGATATAAAGGAAGGCTAATATACATAACCTTAGTGGTTGGGGGGGGGGGGGGGGGGAGGGTTTGGGAGGAGTCTTTCTTTTTAAATGTATTATTTATGGTTGGGTAGAGTGCCTTGTGTACCAAATTTCAGCCCAGGCAAAACTTCTGTTTGTTCCTCCAACAAAATAAATACACATCCTGGTTTTTAAAACACTACGACCCCTTGGTTCAATGATTCCAAATTCTCTATGGCCGAATTCTATGTACAAAATTAGTTTCGACTAAAATCGATATTGAGATACTATAAAACATTACAATGTCCAGAAATGCATTGAGATGTATTGTGTATTCAGATTCCAATCAAGATAATATAAGTGAATTGTAATTTTAAAAAGTAAAACATATTTTATTTACCTTTTTTTTTTTTTTTTTTAAACGGCTACTAACTGAAGATAATCCCTTTTAAAGGTTTATATATTTACAGAAATTCACATGATGGGTTCATTTCAAGTCCACACACATAACCAGAAAACATTTTGTTCAGTATCGCGTCGCGATTCGCTACACAAGTTTCAGAGACCACACACACAATTTTAAAACATTAAACACTACATGCTAATCAATTTTTAATTGACTAGAACTATCGCTAATCAAGATTTTGAAAACCAAACGTCCTCTGATAACAGAGTACAATGTACAATACTTTGTATAAAATGTTTACTAATAGATAACAGAGTACAATGTACAATACAAGACCAACACACCAATAATGCCCAAACCATTATGAGAAAATAATAAAATCATTTCTTTTATTTTAGGGTTGTTTTTTTTAATCTTGAGAAATATACCGTGAAATATACACTTGTATATGTTGATTGCGGAGTAACTGGACGTGTTTTAACAATATATAGTAGCCCGGTGGACTACCAGATTTAGACATCAGAGGCCTAATTCATAAAGATCTCTTAGGCTCTGTTAGACAACAAAGCATCCTCTTTGCAAGTCTTTTAGCATTGCACTGCGAGATCGTAAAGTTGCGATAGTTTAGTGAATTAGGCCCCTGGTAGCCCAAGCGAACATTTGGTAGCCAAAACAGCCTGGGCTACTGCTAAGGTTGAGGCCTGAAGGCTGCATTCTTTCATCAGCAGCAAGATACCTTTTATATGCACTTTGATATATACTAGTCGTGGCACACTGTTTGGGGTGGGCAAAAACAACCTGTAGTCAGAGAACAGGGGCCTAATTCAAATAGCTCTCTTAGGCTTTGTGAGAAAACAAAGCATCCTCTTTGCAAGTCTTTTAGCATTGCACTACGAGAATGCAAAGTTGGGAGAGTTTAGTGAATTACGCCACTGAATGGATTCGATCCTTTGACCCAAAAAACCACAGGCGATTGCTCTATACAGACTGAGCTAGATCCAACCTCTATGAAGCACGTCTGCACCGATGGGTTTAGCTAGAGTAATTATCAACTATTAGAAAGCAACTATGGTTGGTTGACTTTAGTATTGTGTCATGTACTGAATCTTTAAAAATATAATGTCTGGCTGTGAAGGGTACATACATCTACATATATGTATATATACCTCTATAAAGCACTTCTGCACCAATGTTTTTAGCTTGGGTAATTATCAACTATTAGAAACCAACTATGGGTGGTTGGTTGACTTTAGTATTGTGTCACATACTGAATCTTTAAAAATATAATTTCTGGCTGTGAAGGGTACATCTACATATACATATACATGAATACATTTTGTAATGAACTGGAAAATATGTAGGTAACATTAATGGGTCAGCCACCAAAGATATAGTTGTTAAACAGAACAAACTTTAACTGTGATTATCAGAAAGCATATTGCGCATTCTGACTGGCATAATTTGCTATCTGCCCAGTCAATTTCGAGTCCTGATTGCAAAATTAATTTGTCTTTCCTTGTCTTTAGGCTTTAGCTGTGTACAGACGAATGTGTAAACATGACAGAGCATTGACTGGCTGTAGATATAATGAAGTCATCGATATAATGTTTTTTCTGATCAATAATCTACAAGGTAGTTATTGGTAACGGTATAACAAGGAGAAGGTATTCTTAACCTGACATTCTTCAGATCTGGGGCCTAATTCACAAAGCTCTCTTAGGCTCTGCTAGACAACAAAGCATCCTCTTTGCAAGACGTTTAGCCATTGCACTGCGAGATCACAAAGTTGCGAGAGTTTAATGAATTAGGCCCCTAGGGCATAAATCACAAAGCTTTCTTAGTCTTAGGCTCTGCTAGACAACAAAGCATCCTCTTTGCAAGTCTTTTAGCATTGCACTGCGAGATCGCAAAATTGCGAGAGTTTAGTGAATTAGGCCCCTGAACTAAAGCAAAGGAAAGGAATGTTTACTCAGTGGGTAGAGTGCTCTTGCCCAAGGTGCTTGGGTCACAGGATCAAACCCCCATGGTTGACAAACTGTGTTTTTCCCTGTCCCAGCCAGTGCCCCTAGGACTGGTACATTTATAGCAAAGGTTGTGGCATATGCTGTCCTGTCTGTGGGAAAATACATGTACATATAAAAGATCACTTGCTGATAATGGGAAAATGTAGCGGTTTTCTCTGAAAGCTATACATGATGATGAATGTGTCAGAATTACCAATGTTCTCTAGTGGTGTGGTTAAACAACACACATGTTTGGGTTTTTTTTTAATTTGGGTGCACCTCTAACTTTGACCTAGCCGGAACTTATTTGGTTTAGTACTACGTGTAGGACTCAAAATAGGAAGTGAAATATGGCCTGCGGAACATTGGACCTCCGAAATGTATTTTAGATTATTATGGATATAAATACAACAGAATCACAAGCTAATTAATTAGCTGATGAGATTATTATTTCTACACTTGTCTCTTGAAAAATGACCTTCAATTTTTGGGTTAGTTTTACCAAGTGAATTTCTATTTCATCTCCTAGGTCAAAAATATAAACCACTTTTCGCTTTTTGCAGGCTGCAATTTCGAGCCCTGCTCTGTGAACTCATTATGTCTAAGGGGTGGGACGTAGCCCAGTGGTAAAGCGTTCGCTTGATGCGCAGTCGGTTTGGGATCAATCCCCATCAGTGGGCCCATTGGGCTATTTCTCGCTCCAGCCAGTGCACCATGACTGGTACATCAAAGGCTGTGGTATGTGCTATCCTGTCTATGGGATGGTGCATATATAAAAGATCCCTTGCTGCTAATTGAAAGGAGTGGCCCATGAAGTGGCAACAGTGGGTTACCTCCCTCAATATCATAAGGAAAGGGAAAGAATGTCGGTTTAACAACACTTTACATTACACATTTTCAACTTCTTTAAAAGGGAGCGGGACGTAGCCCAGTGGTAACGCATTCGCTTGATGTGCGGTCGGTCTATGACCGATCCCCATCGGTGGACCCATTGGGCTATTTCTCGTTCCAGCCAGTGCTCCACAACTGGTGTAACAAAGGCCGTGGTATGTACTATCTTGTCTGTGGGATGGTGCATATAAAAGATCCCTTGCTGCTAATCGAAAGGAGTGAAGTGGCGACAGCGGGTTACCTCCCTCAATATCTGTATGTCCGACACCATACAACCATAAATAAAATGTGTTGAGCGTGTCGTTAAATAAAACATTTCCTTCCTTCATTATGTATATATACTTAAGCAGGTCTAGGGTCTACTGTACATGTCTATCTGCCCGAGGCGTTTTCAACAGAAACAGTCGGATAGATTCTGCCTTCAAGTGTGTCATTATTACAGCCTGTGTTATTTAATAATGAAAACGGAGAAACTTGAAAAACAGGTATAGGCCTACTGTCACACCTGACAAAGTGAATGCATATTGTGCACATACATAATTTATAAATAGCAAGCATTTGAAAGTAAATCTATATCGAGCTATGACTATAATAGACCGGTATATACATGCTGCACACTGAAATACCGGTCTGGTAGAGTCTGAATCATATTACAGTGTCAACCTACATGTGACTGCAAGAAAAGTATTAATTTTCTTTCGTCAAGAAACCAAGTTTAGTTCAAGGTAGGACACAAATAGTAACATTTTTGGCAATAGCAAAGAATTTGACTTTTTTCGGTTAATTTAAGCTAACCTTTAAAAAAAAAAAAAAAAAAAAAAAAAAAAAAAAAAAATGTAATTTAGAAAATGTCAAGTTTGTTTTTAACATGGATTGATATGATATATAGAGGATACTCCCCAAGTCTTTTGTGATATCATAATTTATCAACACAAGTTTGTTTTTAACATGGATTGATATGATATATAGAGGATACTCCCCAAGTCTTTTGTGATATCATAATTTATCAACACAAGTTTGTTTTTAACATGGATTGATATGATATATAGAGGATACTCCCCAAGTCTTTTGTGATATCATAATTTATCAACACAAGTTTGTTTTTAACATGGATTGATATGATATATAGAGGATACTCCCCAAGTCTTTTGTGATATCATAATTTATCAACACAAGTTTGTTTTTAACATGGATTGATATGATATATAGAGGATACTCCCCAAGTCTTTTGTGATATCATAATTTATCAACACAAGTTGATAAAAGTATGAAATCTGAGAATTGCCGAGCATTTTTATACTTTTATCAACGAGTGCTGATAAATTATGCTATCACAAGACACGAGGGGGTATTCTTTTTATCATCCATTATCATTCTTTTCATTTGCAGCAATTGTAAACAAAGTCAGTAATGTGGGTTGAATGTAATTATATTTGGCAGCGGTATACTTGTTAACTAGCAGAACGACAGTGGCGTGATGTCACTAATAATAGGTTTAGTGCTGTAACATACACAGTGACGTAACAAAAGAAGCGATATCTCCTAGGAGAATATCACAGGAGATAACGCAAATTACAGTGTCAGTGATATCTCCTAGAAAAGCCTTTAATGGATGATAAATTTGTATCTTAGGGAACATTTTTGGCCTGCTATACAGGATCGCTACACAATTTTAAAACATTTAAACAGTAGTTATCAATTTTCAATAGACAAGATTTTGAAAACAAAATGTTCCCTCTAACTACACATGTATAGAGCACATTTCATTGAGGTAAGACTTTGTAAGAAATGGAACAAATGGGAAACTTTAATAAAGAGCTAAATTTATGTAAAAGTATTTTAATATAATGTTGTTGTTTTTTCATATGCACTGTGATGAACTTTAACATTGACTCACAAATGTTGGTGATGTTGCTGGCATCAGAAAAATAACACTAATATAGATGTATTTTGCCTTCTATTGACTTACATATTAAATAAGCATTCTGATAGTACTGCTTTTAGCAATATATGTCCCATACGGGGATTAATTTACATATTAAATAAGCATTCTGATAGTACTGCTTTTAGCAATATATGTCCCATACGGGGATTAATTTACATATTAAATAAGCATTCTGATAGTACTGCTTTTAGCAATATATGTCCCCCTACTGGATGTATTTCACCTTTATATTAATTTACATATTAAATAAGCATTCTAATAGTACTGCTTTTAGCAATATATGTCCCCCTACTGGATGTATTTTACCTTTTTTACTTCATAAAAGCGAGACTAAAATAAACTCTCTTTTTTCTGTTATTTTACAAGACTGGTGCTTGTTAAATACAGGTTAATGTGTGCTATGTTTGATAATTTGAGATAATTGTAAAATAGTCTTAAAAGACAGATGAATGCTTAAAACAGGTAAGGTTAATTGTACTACATTTAATATAATTTAAGGTAACCATAAAATTACTTTAAAAAGACTTTAAAAAGTTGTTAAAAATGCTGGTTAGTTTGTATTACATTTTTTCATTCAGTGATTTCGAATAGCAGTTTTTTGTAAAAAAAACATTCAAGATGGATAGCACCAGAGAAGGATCTAGGGGGCCTACCCCTCCCCCTCCTAAATATATTCATTGTATTTTTTTTCTGGCTTTCTAAAAATATTTATTACCCTTTTCACAAGTTACATGTACCTGTAGTCCACGTGCTCTTTTTCCCATAGCCCCCACCCCAATAATTCCTGGACCTGCCCGTAAGCACAGCTGTTCAAACAGAATTCTGTTTATCTTCGATATAATTTAACAACCTACATGAAGAAAAGAGGAACAGAAATCACGCCGCAGGTCTATCAATATTGTATTAAACCTGACTCGTGTAGAAAAGAAGGATATCGGTGGTATACGTATGTACAACACGAAACTGATACATCTTGGCCTGACTGTGACAATTGTGATACAAGTTATATCAACAAGCCAAACACGCCCCAGACCTGCCCAACCCGACTTGACCCACACTGATGAATGGTTCGGAGTCATCATGTGTTTGTTAGTTAACACTCTGTGTCCAGAGTTGCAAGAACCATGAGCCTAAACGGTTACCTGAATAAATTGATAACCCCACCTATACTGGCCTCAGTGGTTTCGCAGCCCGGGACAGGCTCCCACCCAGAGCATGTTTTAATGACGCAATGGGTAGGTGTAAGACTACTACACCCTCTTCTCTCTCTCACTAACCACTAACCAACTAGCCCACAGTTCTGGAAAGACAGCTTAGATAGCTGAGGGGAGTGTCCAGGACAGTGTGCTTGAACTTTAATCGGATATAAGCATGAAAAGAAGTTGAAATAAATTAAATAATTCACATGCCTCGTTTAGTCATGTTAACAACTAACAGCCCAGATAGCTGTGGTGTGTGCCCAGGACAGCGTGCTTGAACCTTAATTGGATATACACAAGAAAATAAGTTGAAATGAAATGAACCCCACCTATCAGACTCTTTTTTTTTTAAAGGGGGGGGGGGGGGAGGGAGCACATGACCAAATTCATGGTTTTGGTTCTCCGTACCTGTACATGTATGTCAAGAAAGCTTCCCACCAAATTTAGATGGAAAAGGTCTTAGACTATTAGTTGTAAAGAAATTTTAAGTTTGTTTTGTTTAACAACACCACAAGAGCACAGGGATTTATTAATCATCAGCTATTGGATGTCAAATATTTGGTAATTTTGACATACATGCATAGTCTTAGAGAGGAAACCCGTTACATATTTCCATTAGTAGCAAGGGATCTTTTATAGGCACCATCCCACAGACAGAATAGCACATACATGTACCACAGCCTTTGATAGACATGTACCAGTCATGAAATTACAATTTAAATGCATTTCTCTATATAGAGGATACTCCCCAAGTATCTTGTGATATCATAATTTATTAACACAAGTTGATAAAAGTATGAAATGTGAGGCTTGCATTTTTATCAATGAGTGCTGATAAATTATGATATCACAAGACATGAGGGTATAGCATTCTTGTTATCATCTATTATCATTTGTGACAATTGTAAACAATGTCAGAAATGTGGGTTGAATGTCACTACATTTGGCAGCGATAGACGCGTTAACTAGCAGAACGATAGTGGCATGACGTCACTAATGATAGGTTTAACACTGTGTTTAGTGACATAACAAAAGAAGCGATATCTCCTAGGAGAATATCGCAGGAGATATTGCAAATTCTAGTGCCAGCAATATCTCCTACAAAAGCCTTTAATGGATGATAAATAACTGTACAGTATAAATGTAGTATTACTACTAAACTTCAGCCCCCCCCCCCCCCCCCCCTTCCAGGCACAAACAGGAGACCCATCATTGATGAAATTCACAACTTTGACAAATCATCCGATTAGTTTTACATATAACCATTAACAAAATCACCCCCTCCCAGCAGACAAACATTAATGACATTCACAAATTAGATAAACCATCTAAGATTATAGACCGTTTATATATATGAATATTCAGACTATCCAGTTATAGCATTTCTGGAAAGAGAGAAGATTTTTTTTTAAGTTGATTTAATTTTTCACTTTTGGGGGTGGGGGTGGGGGTGGGGGTGGCAAGGGAGTCAGAATGACTAAATTCACAAATTTGTTTTTCAATGTGCCAAGGAAGCTGGAAAAAAAATAATTTGCTTGCAATCAATCAATTAATTTTGGAAGAGTTTTAAATGCATTTCTCTATACAATTATAGTAAAGTTCACCTTCACCCCAAGGACAAATGGGGAACCCAACATTAATGGCATTAAAAAATTAAATAAACCATCTGTAGAATTTAAATTTACAAATATACGAGGACTATTTAGTTAAAGCATTTCTGGATTGGGTAGTCACAATCAATTTCTCGCTCTATGTGCCAAGAAATCTTGCCACAAAATCTGGTTGGAACTGTCAAGTAGTTTTAAAGAAGAAGGAATGAAATGTTTTTATTTAACGACGCACTCAACACATTTTATTTACGGTTATATGGCGTCAGGCATATGGTTAAGGACCACACAGATATTGAGATAGGAAACATGCTGTCGCCACTTCATGGGCTACTCTTTTCGATTAGCAGCAAGGGATCTTTTATATGCACCATCCCAACAAGATAGTACATACCACGGCCTTTGTTACACCAGTTGTGGAGCACTGACTGGAATGAGAAATAGCCTAATGGGTCGACCGACGGGGATCGGTCGTAGACCGACCGCACATCAAGCGAATGCGTTACCAGTGGGCTACGTCCCGCTCCCTTTTAAAGAAGTTGAAAATGTGTAATGTAAAGTGTTGTTAAACCGACATCCTTTCCTTATGTGGAAACATATCCACTATTATTATTCTGCATGCTTTTCCACCACCACACACAGAAGCACCTGTACTTTTAGTTCAGCAACTACAAAACGACACGCTAAATGGCTTATTGAGGTTGTCTAAATAAGAAACATACATGTATACAGTATAGCGAACAAAGTGTCGGCTCCCTCTAACTAAACTCCCTGGCTTTTGTGGCAGTGTATTTTATTGACACCATTCTGAAAGCATTTCTTTGTCGGCCACATGAACACATGGACAGGCAGGCATTACATGACTTTTTCCTTTCTTTCTCATTTCAGTCCGTGCTAGAGGAGATTTTCCCAGGCATGACCAGCTCCAAGAGGTATTCACACGGACAGGAAGACGTATTCAGAGAAGAAAAAAGGAAACCTGAAGTCTCGAGTTGTTAAATGTCTTCAACGAGTGAAAGGAAAGCTGTTCGTGCATAGGAATTACATTAAACGATTCTCTATCAATAACCATCTGGATTACGTGACCAAGAGCATTAATATCGGCAATAACCTGATTTAGGATGATCCTGGTAACAAAGGTGGAATGAAATATCATCTAGATAATCCTGGTAACAAAGGTGGAATGTGATATCATCTATATCATCCTGGTAACAGAGGTGGAATGTGATATCATCTATATCATCCTGGTAACAAAGGTGGAATGTGATATCATCTATATCATCCTGGTAACAAAGGTGGAATGTGATATCATCAAGATCATCCTGGTAACAAAGATGGAATGTAATATCATCCTGGTAACAAAGGAGTAATGTAACATCATCAAGATCATCCTGGTAACAAAGATGGAATGTAATATCATCAAGATTGGTTAACAAGTGGATTTTAACATCATTCAGATGATAACAATTTACATGGAGGATTACGGTATTCTGATTATGCTACAATATGATTCAAGGAGTTGACAACAGTTCAAAATATAAATATGGAATATTGGTTTCAATCTTGAAACGTCATTTTGATGGATAAAAATTCACTTTAATGAAGACAATGAGTTAGCTTGTGATCCGGTTTTCAAAATGCATTACTGTGTTATTTGTTTTCTGTTAGCAAACACTCATTAACCATTCATAATAGAATTTTATGAGTGGGTTTTTCTTGACAAGATGAACTCATCCTTCAAATCACTTCAGTAAAACGGATCTACCATTCTATATGTTACAGAATTATACCTGAACATTTCAAGAGATTAATCTACTTACACATCTGCATGTTACAGAATTGTACCTGAACATTTCAAGAGATTAATCTACTTACACATCTATATGTTACAGAATTGTACCTGAACATTTCAAGAGATTAATCTACTTACACATCTGCATGTTACAGAATTGTACCTGAACATTTCAAGAGATTAATCTACTTACACATCTGCATGTTACAGAATTGTACCTGAACAGTTCAAGGAGTTATATATCTGTTCATTTCCTTATTTCACTTCACCAAAAGTGAGACAATTTACTAATTATTGAATCCTGTATCCTGTATCTATTAGATCTATATCTGACACATACAAAATAAATTAAATAAATGTGTTGTGAATATGTCTGAGCACAGAGACATGAGTCCACGCACCCCACCACCACACAGACTGGTTTCCAACACCAACAGCGACGGCAGCAGCAAAATGGCCGTCACGTCTGTGAAGGACATCGCCCACGAAACGACCAGCTCACAAAGTCACTACAGAAACAAACAGAAGACTGCCAGGTATGCCTTGCCCAACGGTCACCACATTGCAATGCACGGCACGACGAAATCGCTGCCAGGAATGCTCCTCAACGAGACTGCGAAGGGCCGCACCCGGCGAGGTCACCACACGTCTAATGGCAACAGACACGGTGACGGGGTCGGGACCCACCGCGGCCGGCCCCCGTTCTCCGGGACCCACCGCGGCCGGCCCCCGTTCTCCGGGACAGGCCAGAGACACCACGGTAAGATCATTCACTCTCCGACTCCATTCCACCGGCCCGAGCCCAAAGAGAAGGCCATTTCGTTCTTCGACATTGAGCTGCAGAAGATTGAGAGGTTCCAGTACCGGCCGGGGGAGGAGGTGTGCGGCGCCATCCATATGGACGTCATGCGCAGCGTCGAGATCCGCTTCCTTGAGCTCGTGTGCGTGGGTGAGGGCACAGCCACGCTGCAGAAACACCGTGGAGACCCGCTCAGACAGACGGAGACGTACTTGCTCAAACGGACATACGTCATCGGGACGGGGGACGCCAAGTGGACGTCCGTGCTCACTCCCGGACATTACGTCTCCAACTTCCGCGTCAAGCTGCCGAAAAATATCCCCAGCACGCTGTCGTTCGTCGATCACCACAACGGCTTCTCATTCGAGGTGTCGTACTGCCTCAAGGCGCGGATCTGTGACAGCATCAGGTCGACGTCTTCGATACGCAGCACCGCCTCCAGCAGCATCAACAACCTGGTCAAGGTCATCCTGTCCAAGAAGCAGCCGTTCAACGTGCAGCAGCCATTTGACCTGCACCAGATACCCAATGCACTGGTGCCCGTCCTGCACGAGGAGGAAATCGTCCTGTCGTGTGCCAACAACAACGTGGCATTCTTCACGCTCAGTCTCGACCGTGCCGTCTTTCTCGCCGGCGACGACATCAGACTCCAGCTGACGGCGCACCTACCGACGTCGCAGCGAATCAAGGATGTGACGTGCACGCTCAAACAGAACATCGTCCTAAGCGAGGTCAACGAGAAACAGACCATCTGTCTGACGCAGCTCACACGCAAAGACCCGGCAGGGGAGGACAGGAGCGGCACGCCCTCCACCTTTGACATGACGATACCGACGCAGACCCACCTCCTGACGTCATTTCTTCACGGATGTAAGACCGTTCAGGTCACGTACACGCTGCAGGTTCTGCTCAAACTCTCACCAGGGGGTGGCAGGGTTCTGTTCGCTATTCCCATTTCTATTGGCCCATCGGCTGAGCCGATATATGCGGAGAAGACAGCTTCGAGGAAAATTGTCCCCATTTTCAATCGCCCAGTCAGATTTCCGTGTTTCTCGCCGTCCAAACCGGAAGCTAAGCGAACAAGTTCGACCGACCAGACCTCGCGGAGTTCGCAGTCAATCAATGTGGTCACCAAGTACAGCAACAGTGCGTTCGGACAGTGTTTCCTGTGTTGTCTCGGAGGATCGGCCGACATTGATTGAATGAAGAAGAAAAATCATTTTCAAAAATGCTTAAATACATTACTCCTTGCAGTTTGCTTCAAAATTTAACAATGTTGATGTAAAAAGCAGATTTTTTAATCTGGATCAGCAACAGTGTTAATCGATGTGAAAATGTACTAGCAATCACTAAATGATTTATAACTGTGTCGTCCACGACAGTGTTAATCGATGTGAAAATGTACTAGCAATCACTAAATGATTTATAACTGTGTCGTCAACGACAGTGTTAATCGATGTGAAAATGTACTAGCAATCACTAAATGATTTATAACTGTGTCGTCAACGACAGTGTTAATCGATGTGAAAATGTACTAGCAATCACTAAATGATTTATAACTGTGTCGTCAACGACAGTGTTAATCGATGTGAAAATGTACTAGCAATCACTTAATGATTTATAATTGTGTTGTGACCTCTGAAAATAACATAGCATAACACAAGTGAAAGGATTTTTTTTTTTAACTGTATGTTACAATGTGGCTGATATTTTTGAATAACTGAAATGGGGTGTCAGTGTTCTATGACTGCACATTAACTAAGGACATGTACATCATCCCTTGCAATTTGCATCATTATTTTGCAATGCTGACGTCAAAGACAAAAAGCAGGAAACATTTTTTTTTTTTTTTAAACTTTGATTAATTAAGGTTGTTACCAATATGAAAATAGTTTCTGACATGACAGCTCAAAGTTTGAGTTCAAGTCTCTTGTAACTTGAATTATCCGCAAGATATCGCATCTATGGGTTATTTCAATTGTGCTCATCAATGTGTTTGGCTCGAGAATTACAGCTCACTGTAAATCAAGTACATTGTATGTATGTATGTATGTATGTATGTATGTATGTATGTATGTATGTATGTATGTATATGTATATATCTATATGTATATATCTATATGTATATATATATATATATATATATATGTATATATCTATATATGTATATATCTATATATGTATATATCTATATATGTATATATCTATATATGTATATATATATATATGTATATATATATATATATATATACATATATATATATATACGAGCATAGTTTAAATGTCTCAAAGATGAATTACGGTACACAATGTATCAACACAAAAGTTTAGCCCAGGAGTTGATGGGTTGTTTCAGTAACTGTGCTGATGTGTTTGGCTTGGGAATGACAGTTCAAAGTATGTATCAGTAACCCCTGCAATTAAGAAAATGTCTGTGGCAAAAAAACGTGATTGAAAAAACAAACATAATATAGTCTGAGGCAAAATAGTGCTGTGGAGAAGTAAAAACTGCATGGCGTTGCCGACTTTCACAGGCAATTGCAGCGGTTTAAGTTTAAGTGTCATTAATTATCCCTTGAGCCAATGTGTTAATATCTGTGTATGTAATAGTTAAACCTGACATACATACAATATATATATATTTGTACATCAATACATACATCAATACATACATACATACATACATATATACATATATACATACATACATCAATACATACATACATACTTACACACACATACATACATATATACATACATATGTACGGACGTACCTATCTACCTACATACCTACCTACCTACCTATCTACATACATCCCTACATACATACATACACACACGTAGTTGAATCAGTACTTACAGTAATTTCACTATATATATCACCATGTGACATTAGCTACATACATACATACACACATGTACGTACGTACATACATGTACATACATGCCTACATACATACGGACGTACCTACCTACCTACGTACCTACACACATACATATGGACGTACCTACCTACCTACGTACCTACACACACATAGTTGAATCAGTACTTACAGTAATTTCGCTATATATATCACCATGTGACATTAGCTACATACATACATACACACACACACACGTACATACGTACATACATACATACCTACATACATACATTAGTATGGACGTACCTACCTACCTACGTACCTACCTACCTACACACACATAGTGGAATCAGCACTGAGAAATCAGGCCCAGTACTTACAGTAATTTAGCTATAATATATATCACCATGTGACATTGGCTACATACATACATACATACACACACGTACGTATATACATACATACATACACACAGTGGAATCAGCACTGAGAAATCAGGCCCAGTACTTAGAGTAATTTACCTATAATATATCACCATGTGACATGACAAACCCTTTTTCAGCATCGTGGAAATCGTAATTAGCATGAGCTCAGTGACATGTGTGCAATCTCAGTGATTACAATGGTCAAACAACAAGGACCGTTAGTTTGTCAACTGATATATCAACCGGTAGTTCTCCTCAATCTCGATCAATATATAATGTTAACATCTCCCTCAAAAAAAAAAAAAAAAATACTCAGGGTTTCTGCCAGAGGGTATGAAGAGTAAAATTTACGTACTATAAAATCTTGGAAATTAATGCATATATTTTTACAATTTTTAGATAGATGACAGTAAGAGAACTGCTGTTTGAAATTTGTCAAAGCACGTGAACTGCAGTGTCCACTTTGAAAACATTTCATATCCATAACGACCTAGAAGGGTACTAATTATGGTCTGTTTTGTTTGTATTACGTACCATCAAATTACTGTCCGGCAGAAAGCCTGATACCGATAATGTAAGCCTTAAAATATTAGCAATCTTAAAATGTAGTGAAATCCAAAGAAGTGACATATATTAGCGACATTAAAGGCGCAGACCCATAGAAAATGGACACTATAAATCTGCCCGTCAAAAAAAAGACAGCGTTCACAAAAAAAAAGGCACGGAATCGCTTACATTCTTCTTCACAAATATATCTTACACATTTTATGAAATAAGTGAATACATTTGCCATTTTTTTCATCTCTATCTACCCCTTTTTTTCTTTTCTTTTTTTTTAATTGTCAAAACAAAAACAAACAAATTTCACATACATGTACATACACACATACCACCTCATTTTCAAAAACATTTAGATGGAAAGCTTGTATTTATTTTTATACCCTAAACTATAATTAAATTTATTTTTATTTCACAATTTATGCTCATTACCTAATATCATGGCCATATTTTGTTTCATTGTTTAGCTTGTAATTATTTATTTTTAATTTGGCTGCATAGTACAAAATTCAATGTATTTCCCAAGAATACTAAATACTGCATGGACTGGGATAACCAGATTACAGTTAGTTCTCAGCCCGCACTAATTAGCCACATTGGTTTCCCGAATCCTGAATCCTGAATCGAAGACAAATATGTTGATTGTATATCTTAACGTATGTTAAAGTCTCGGTTGGACTATCTTGAAAAACTGGTGGTCCCTACATTTAAAGTTTACTAATAAACATATAAAAGAAATTGTAAAATCTCTTGTCATTACACTGAATGTACTCTGTAAAAATATACACATACTAGCAGATATTGTGTGATATCTTCAGCTGACCTTGGTGAAAACTACATTTATTACATAACATTTAGTGAAATATCTTAAAATATCTGTGAAATAAAAGTGTTATCAGTCACTCAGTGACAATAACACATTTTAGAGTGAAATAGTAAAATGTTCACTCTAAAATGTGTTATCGTCACTGTAGAAAGTGTTATCTTCACTGTAAGAAAGCCGGAACTATTTTTCTGTTGGCATTTTAAAAATAAAGGTAAATCGCCAAAAGTTATATAATAAATAGAAAATTTCATGTTTTTTGTCAAATATGATTTGTATCTCATCTCGCGAAGTTTGCAATCATATCACATTCGTCGTGCAAGTGCAACTCGTGTGATATGATTGCAAACTTTACTCAATGAGATATAAATCATATTTGACAAAAACATGAAATATCCTCTATGTATTTGTCTCTGAAATGAGTACAGAGTACTGCTCTCCCATTGTTGTACATTGTTTTACATGTACATACTGCATCTACCTGCTACAGGTGCTTCATTAACACATGATAAATAAATCTAATACAATTCGCACTTTTTTTTCTTTTTTTCTTTTTTTGTGACAACCAATATCAAGACACTGACAAACATGCATTACTTCTGCAATATTATGATTAGTTGAGGACTTTTACTTGTTTTCAGAATTTCACAATTTAGAAGAAAAAAAAATATATATCACCTGTTAATCAAACACCTGTGGTATAAGCATGTTCTTGTATAAGATATGTATACTAAAAGTTGTTTTTAAACCATGGCTGTTCCAAACTTGATCACCTGGATAAGTGGGAGACCTGTGTATGATTATTTAAAATGTCTGCCTCATGCTGTATCTTTTCCCCTGTGGCGGGATGTATAGCCCAATGGTAAAGTGTTCATCTGATGCGCGGTCAGCTTTGATTCCTATCGGTGGTCCTATTGGGCTATTTCTCATTTGAGCCAGTTCACCACTATAGAGCACATTGATTTATTAATGATTGACTATTGGATGAAAAACATTTGGTAATTTGGTCATATAGTCTTAGAAAGGAAACCTGCTACATTTTTCTATTAGTAGCAAGGGATCTTTTATATGCACCTGCCCACAGACATGATAGCACATACCATGTCCTTTGATGTATCAGTCGTGGAGCATTGGCTTAAAGGAGAAATAGACAATGGGCCCACCAACGAGGATCGATCACAGACCGACCACACAAGATGGAGCACTTTACCACTGCCTCTTCCTGAAATTTTAATAAAAGTGTTCAGGTACCGAAATGGCCCCGAGGTCAGGGTTTAACAATGGCCTAAAATGGTGGTTCTCATTCAAAATATCACATGAACTCTTATCTCATGACTTTTGAATGAATAAATATGGAAAATTTTGACAAATTGCAAAAAACATAGAAACAATGCAGTCGACTAAAAATGTGGAATTCCAGTTTAATGTTGAAAACCTTCGTTTCTGAATACAAATTTATTTTGTTCATGGTAGTGTATTAAAAAAGTATTCTGCCACACCACACCCTCCCCCACCTAGGAATTATACATTTTGGAACAGCCCGTAAATCCATTATTTATCTCAATAAAATATCATCTCATACATGTATTTATGTATTTATTTGTTCTCAATTTTAAAGAAATCTTTCACATGCAAGTACATGTACATTTAGACTTATTTTCGTGCTTGTATCCAATTAAGGTTCCAATACGCTGTCCTGGGTATACACCTCAGCTGTATCTGGGCCGTCTGTTCAGGACAGTGGGTTAGTAATTAGCTATTACAGAGCGGTGCAGATACTACAGCCGGAAGGAACGTAGGGAATGTTTTAGTTAACGACGCACTCAACACATTTTATTTACGGTTATATGGCGTCGGACATATGGTTCAGGACCACACAGATATAGAGAGAAGAAACCCGCTGTCACCACTTCATGGGCTACTCTTTTCGATTAGTCTAAAAAGATCTTTTATATGCATCATCCCACAGACAGAATAGTACATACCACAGCCTTTGTTAAACCAGTTGTGGAGTACTGGCTGGAACGAGAAATAGCCCAATTATATTTTGTTGTATCTGTGAAAATGTCCTTTACATGTGAATTTTAACGGAGAGTCGGACAACCTTGAGCCATACCACTATTGTTTACCAGTGTTCTCACTGCCCCATTTAAGCACTATTGCATTTTGCCGCCCTCCTTTTATATTCTCCGCCCTCCTTTATTTTTCAGCACCCTACTATATTTTCCAGCACCTATCTCCGCTAATTCCAAATGCACACTTTTTTCCACACAATCCCCCCCCCCCCCCCCAAAAAAAAACACCCCAAAAAACCCAACAATCACTCTGCACACTGGACATCAAAGGAAACAAGCCGCGTTGTGTACGAAAAAGCAATTGACAAAACAGTTACCGTACAACGTAATTTAACAGTATTTTTAACAGCCTCTATTTTGTCCCATACCTGTATCCATTTGTATGTTTAATACAAACAAGAAAAGATATATTTTATTTGAGCAATGAAAACATTTTTTTTGGTACGGATTTGGCAATCTCCGATTGAAAAAACCCTCACTTATTTGTCACGTGATCAGAACTGTCATTCTGACTTTTGTTTCCACTAACTATCGTCTGATATTTTGTCCTCAATTGCAGATATAATTGGTAACTGATGATTTTTAACTTTCTGTCACTTCTGTCATTCTGTTTATTCAGCAGTTCTTTATAAAATATTATAAACTTTTCATTTTGGGAGGATATCACTATTTATAAAAACAACGGAAGTGGTAGTGTTTATCATTAAAATAATTTATTTTGGGTGCCAAATAATATATACACCGTCTGTACAAAAACGAAACTACTTTTTATCAGCTGGCAATAATATTTTATCACAGCGATCGATTCATTCTATGAAGATGGAAATAACAAAAAATGTATCGACATTAGGGGATCACTTTACAAACATCCTTATTGTTTTTCGTATATCTTGAAATCTTTATTAAAAATAATAATATTAAAACTTTGATTGGTTCAGCAAAACCAGAACTGCCCATGATGTCAGACCAATAACATCTTCGGTTCAATTAAAAGACGAGTCTGCTTGTATTTCGTATAAACTTTTTTGTAGGCAAAGTAAGAAGCATGTTTTTCCACAAAGTCAACCAGCACACAACAATATGGTAACCAAGCTCCCCTTTTTTTCTTCTTTTTTTTCGTTTATTGTTGATGGGTATTTTCTTGGGTTTTTTTTTATGGGTGTGGTGCCGCGCGGCCGCCCTCCTTTAATTTTCACACAGCTAGAACACTGTTTACACTGTGCTGTCTCTGTGTTAGTGAGAGAGAAGTTGCCATAGAGGTCTTACACCTACCCACTGAGTCGTTACACTTGTTGTTGGTCATTGGTGGGACACGAACCTAGTAACTACCAGCCATAAGTCTGATGGCTTAACCACTACAACACAGAGGCCATCAACCTTTCACAAATTATCTTCATGTTTTTATTAAATCTAGTGAAAGAAACAAACGTTTTATTTTTATCTACAGCTGTATGGTTTCAGATGTAGCCTACATGCACGATTGAGAACCTCAGATAATATATTGCGAGAGGAAACCCACTACAAAGGGATCCTTATATGAACTATCCCCCAGACACATCATACTACGGCCTTTGATATACCAGTCGTGGCACACTGGCTGGAACGAGAAATAAGCCAATGGGCCAACTGAAGGGGATTAACCCTGGACTGACTGCGCATCAGACGAGTGCTTCACCACTGGGATGTCCCGCCCACAAATATAAAGGTGTGCACAGGCACAGTCAACGCATTTTAATTACGGTTATATATACATGTATATAACATCATGCAGACATATGGTTAGGACCACACACACACATATATATATAATGAGAAAGAAAGTCTGCCGTTGTCACACAATGGGCTATTCTTTCCAATTATCAGCATGCACTGTTTCTGCCAGAAAGAAATCTTGGGGTATGGTGCTATGGAATTGAATGTAACCACAGTCAACAGGGGGTATGGGGGCCTTCCCCAGAAAGAAAATAGGTTAAATTTTGGGTTAAGGTTAAAAAAATCATACAGTAAATATAAGAGTAATTAATTTTGTCAAAAGGTTAACCCTTTCAGGTAAACTTGGTACCTTTTCATTCTGATTTTAAACAATAGAGAGTAAAATCATTAATGCTATTGTTATTAATACCAGATAACAATTTTTAGCCAATTCCTAATAATAAAATTTTCTTTGCATCTATACACTTTACGGCAATCTGATTGGTCCAAAGGTGCTTACTTTTTTTCGTTCATATCCCCCCCCCCCCCCTCCCACCCGACTCGCACTACTTTTGTGCAACAAGCCGGATTATTCTGGCAATCATATTTAGATATTTTGAAGAAAACACACGTGAAAGCTAAAAAAAAATTATACGATAAATTAATGGAAAATGCTATAGCAGAGTAGACATGTAGATATATACGCATTGATTTAAAAAAAAAAAACCCACCCAAAAACCCCAACCTCTTCGCTAATCATGACATGAGACTCGGTCGGTGGCCAAAGAAATCATGTAGGAAACTTCACTTCTGTAACTTACTTGTAAGCGATGTTCTACAGCGAAGTGCACACTTTTGTATGACCCTCTACGCAGGCTCATACAATGTGCACATCATTTTTTTGGTTCATACTTCCATGAACCAACAAATAATTGCGGTCAATTCTTAATTAACATTATTATTTTAGTATTAATATTGTTACAAATACCCAATTTTAAAAAATGTTAATGGTATGAATAACAGATAAAAACAGTTTAGGCTAATTAATAATATTGTTTCCAATTTAATAACCAATGTTGTTTTTTTACTATATAAAGTCAAATATTATTGTTAAGAATATCCGATATCATTAAAAAAAAATTTGGTCAAGCCCATTGGTCCAAAGTATCCAATCAGTGCACCATAACTGGTCAAAGGTCATTGTATGTGTTTTCCTGTCTGTGGGAAAGTGCATATAAGATCCCTTTCTACATTTGGAAAAATGTAGCGGGTTTCCTCTCTAAGACCATATGTCAAAATGACCAAATGTTTGACATACAATGGCTGATGATTAATTAATCAATGTGTTCTAGTGATGTCATTAAATTTAATAATTTAGGGGACTGTCAGAGTAGGTAGTGCAGATGTCACAGAGGAACCAGTTATACCGCGTGTTGAAGGAGCAAGTACAGTCCAGAGGCATTCATTCGACTGAGTATGGCAATGGGTTATTAACAGCAATGGATCTGCTCCAGGATACTCCGACGCAGAAAACTTAGGATGGCAGGTATTGCCCTACAAATACTTACAAGCTAGTGTTACGGCTCCTGACCTCCAACAGTTAATGAGTAATGCTAATGCAATAAGAATTGTAAAATGTGGATTCGAAATAACAAAGATGGTTATGACCAAAGAAGAACTTACCAATATATCTTCAGTCAGTACAATGAGAGCAGACTTTGTGGCTGACCCAACTTTCTACATGTGTATGATAAAATTCATGAATGGGGACAAAATATGGTGGATGACAAAGGTGATAAAAAGTTTGATGCAGTTTCACAAAATCTAACTCAACAATGGGGATACAGAAAAAGCCAAATGGAATTGGTTAGATGTAAATTTCAACTTCCTAAAGGTTTCAATACTTCGAAAGACGGATATCTTCCTGAGGTACTTGGAAAGGATGATGTGTTTTGTATGTTAAATGATCTCACTCTACATAATGTTGATGGCCACTACAGATATGAGTGGGTTGCTAACAGAACACATTGGTATCCACTTGGGAAGTATATCTGTTTAATTTTATGTTACATTACATGTAGTCTAAGAAAGATAACTCCAACATTATATTCCAAGTTTTACTGGTCTAATTAAGATGATTATCTCCCTTACACATGCAATGAAGAATGGATACAGTATATACTGGCTTCGGTGGCACAATGGTTAAGTCATCAGACTACAAGCTGGTAGGTACAGGGTTCACAGCCCGGTACCCTCTCCAACCCATAGCGAGTTCTTAAGGGCTCAATGGGTAGGTGTAAGGCCACAACACCCTCTTCTCTCTCACTAACCACTAACCAACTAACCCACTGTCCTGGACAGACAGCCCAGATAGCTGAGGTGTGTGCCCAGGACAGCGTGCTTGAACCTTAATTGGATATAAGCACGAAAATTAAGTTGAAATGAAAAATAAAAGGAAACAGTATTCCACTCGTGATGATTACAAATCTAATACATATACTAGCACAGTACAATTACATGTACTATTTGATTTGTTTAACTAGATTACATTGAAATACTAATCCTCAGCTATTGTACCTATTTTTTTCCAAGGATGAAATCTGAACAAACACCTTTTTTAGGCCTAATGTGTTATGTCTAAAAATGGTAACCAGTCAATTCGTACCATAGTCATTTCGTACCCAAGTCATTTCGTACCCTGGTCATTTCGTACCATAGTTATTTGGTCATTTTGTACCCCATTTCATACCATGGTTATTTTGTACCATGTCTGTTTGGTCATTTCGTACCTTGGCTATTTCGTACCTCAATCATTTATTGTGCAGCTTAGTTTTCGTTCATCATTATATTAATTACCAACGAGCACCTTGTGTTAGAATAACATATCAGAAAAAACTTAATTACCCACGAAGACCATGTGTTAGATAAACAAACGGATTATGTTTTTAATAAATAAACAAAGGCCATGGTTTTCTTCACCAAGTTTATTACAAGAGGCCCAACATTTTTAAAAATAAACTATCACCTTCATGTGGCAATATACATATGTGGCAATATACATATGTTCAGAAAAGTTAATTCAATAGGGTTAATGGTCACTGAAACACATTTCATCGTTAATTCACTTCTCTTATTCATTCAAACCTTTATTCATTTAAACCGTTGCTCACTTTACAATGTATGTTTACACATCAACATTTATTCATGAAACAACACAAATAAGAAGTGGCATACCATGACAAAAATAAGATACTGAGTACAAAATGACTGTGGTACAAAATGACCAAACATTATGGTACGAGATGGTAAAACGTAGGTACGAAATGGCTATGGTACAAAATGACTGTGGTACGAAATGAGAACATGCCCCCTACTCTTAAAATAATACGTAAGTGTGTTTTGTTTAATGACACCACTTGAGCACAGTGGTCTATTAATCATCGGCTATCGGATGTCAAACATTTAGTAATTTAGTTTTAGAGCTGAAACCTGCTGCATTTTTCCATTAGTAGTAAGGGATCTTTTACATGCACCATCCCACAGACAGGATAGCACATACCACAGCCTGTGATATACCAGCTATGGTGCACCGGCTGGAATGAGAAATAGCCCAATGGGCCCACGAGCGGCGTCCAACAGATAAGCACATGATGTATATAGAAATAAATACATATAGAAAGCTACTGGTCCACCAATGTTTTCACTTGTCCAAAAACTTTATTAATTTTATTCAAGTGCAAGGACAATGTTTTTTATTGCTCAAAATGAAACAGCATTATATACATTTTTATTTGTTTACTGGACAACCATTGTGGTATAGTTTGCTTGTCAAAGCAGATTTTTACTCACCAGGACAAACACTTATTTCGAATGCTACTTTAGTGTTTCTGCCAAAGGGATATGGGGTCCTCTCCCAGAAACCAAATGCGTTAGGTTTAGGCTTAGGGTTAAGAAAATCATACAGTAATAAGAGTCATTAATTTTGTGGCAGAAATAATCGCCCTTTTATACCAAACTTTGCCTAACTTTTCATCCATGCCGAAGTTCTAAGTCACCTTCTTTCTTTTTTTTAAAGTATAGAGTAAAGAAGAGTATAAATAATTTCTACAAAGCATTCTGAGACAGTGAGAGTACTGCTAAAGTTCGAAATTGGATATTCTTCTCGTACAAAGGGGTGTGGTTTGCAAACTGCAAGTTAATCAACTTAATGTTTTCAGTTTTGTTTTTGTAAATAAAACAATTCATGTACACTGTGTTGAGTGTCATTTGCAGTTATCTGTGATACATTCGGCTCAAGCACCTTTCAATTCGAGACATTTCAATTCCACATCGATCGTTTTCAACTGTTTCATATGTTCGTAATCTGTTTAATCGGCATTACTTGTAAAATGTTGGCATTTTCAAAACACAAGTGTGGCTGCTTGGCACCACGCACTTAAAAAAACAACCAAAAAACAATAAACGAAAAGCCAAAAAAAAATTGGGGGGGGGGGGGGGGGAGGAGTTTGGTTACCATACTGTTGTGTGGTGTGTTGGTAGACTTTGTGAAAAGACATACTCCTTATTTTGCCTACAAAAAAGTGCAAAAAGGTTTATACATAATACAAGCAGACTTGTCTTTTAATTGAACCGAAGATGATATCGGTCCGACATTCACGGGCAGTGTTCAAGATTAACGGTATCCTGATATCCCAGGGATACCAGAATTTAATTTTGGATACCAGACTTCAAGAACCCAGTATCTCACCAGGATGCCATAAAATACTAAATTCTTAGGTGGGATACCAGATTTTGAAATGTTAGTATCCAACTGGGATACTGACCAAAAATTTTAATCTCAAACACTGCACGGGCAGTTCCGGATTTGCTGAACCGATCAAAGTTTTAATATTATTATTTTTAATAAAGATTTCAAGATATACGAAAAACAATAAAGATGTTTGTAAAGTGATCCCCTAATGTCGGATACATTTTTTGTTATTTCCATCTTCATCGAAAGAATCGATCGGTGATAAAATATTATCGCCAGCTGATAAAAAGTAGTTTCATTTTTGTAAAGGCGGTGTATATATTATTTGGCACTCAAGATAAATGATTTTAATGATAAACACTACCACTTCCGTTATTTTTATAAGCGTTCATATCCCCCAAACTGAAAAGTTTACAATATGTTTTAAAGAACTGCTGAATAAACAGAATGACAGAAATGACAGAAAGTAAAAATCATCAGTTACAATCAATTATATCTGCAACTGAGGACAAAATATCAGATGATAGTTAGTGGAAACAAAAGACAGAATACCGTTCTGATCACGTGACAAATTTGGCGCCAAATAAGTGAGGTTTTTTCAATCGGACATTGCCGAATCCATAAAAAATGTAAAAGTTTTCATTGCTCAAATGAAATATAACTTTTATTGTGTGTATTAAACATACAAATGGATACAGGTATGGGACAAAATAGAGGCTGTTAAAAATACTGTTACGGTAACTTGTCGTAAATGTTTCGTCAATTGCTTGTTCGTACACAACGTGGCTTGTTTCCTTTATGTCCAGTGTGCACTGATCATTGTTTTTTTATGTGTGGTAAAAAGTGTGAATTTGGAAATAGGGGAGATAGGTGCTGTAAAATTTAATAGGGTGCTGGAAAATAAAGAGGGGCGCACAAAAATAAAGGAGGGCAGCAAAATGGAATAGCGGGGTGGGCCGCCCCACTTAAATGGAGCAGCGAGAACACTGCACAATAAAAATATTAGTTTGTTGCATTTAATTATTTTTTTTATGATATTCTTGAAAACTTGTATTTTTTTCCAGGACAACATAAATAATGGTAGTGTTCCAATAACATTCAAGACCAATTACAATCTGATTTATTGAGGGGCATCAATGGCAAGGGGTATAAAAGGCACGGCAATTGCTCCGATTGTATAAAGCATTACGTAAATGTCAGGCTGCACTTATAATCTGAATAGATCAGCCCCTTCAAAGGGCCCTATGAGCAACCTATGGAGACACTTCAGCACCAACTAGGTCCCAGTAACGAGCTACTCTCGGCACACTAAGTTCAAAACATATATAGCTCCCCCTTTTTAATTTGGCGGACTGTTAAAAAATGTGCCCAATTTCCTTCATTCAAATTGCACATCTTTTTCCCTTTGGCATTAATCCTATGGGACATTAAAAATTCTGTAGCACCAAAACCAACCCCCTCAGGGTTCCAGCTGGAAAAATGTCCATTAATAGCCAAAGTTGTAGCCAAATGTTTACTTTTATAGCCACGATATAAATTTTATAGCCAAAAGAGCGGATTGAAAATTTTAATATTTATATTTGTGTAATTTATTCTCAAATTCATGTGGTGTATTTGTCCTAGTGAGCAATACATTTGTGATTCTTTTCAGGTTTTCTTGAACTGCTTTTTAAATGGCCCATTCAGATTGTTAACAAACTATAATTATGAAATAAAAACAACCCGAGGTAAAGTGTATATGCATTGCGTTGTAATCACTGGCGGTCCCGCAACGCTTAGCGTCACCACGTGATAACTGTGATTAAAGATCGCATTTGAACGAGCATTTGATTTACTAGAACAATGTTTTAAAATTAAAACTAAACAATGATACAAAATGCAAATTATCTTGGTAGATAAAACATAAGAAATAATTCGGTGTGAAACGTAACTAAAAAATTGTGGACCCGCATATCTGGCGTTTTAATAGGTTATACTGAGCTGACGCAAACTGAAATAAATATATTCATACGAATGAAGTACTCGATCGAACAGAGCCCTGTATGTAGATTTTATTCGTGAGGAATCGTTAACGATTTGATTGGTTCACGATTCACTGCATCCACATTTTATTTTATTAAGGGCAAGAATTTAGCGTGTATATTTTCTTTGGAATGGTGGCGACATTAAATATATATATATATATATATATTAGGAAAATAAGATAATCCAACTTTCGGGAAACATTGTTTGAAAAAAAAAAAATCGCCATTTTGTATCGCCTGATTGACCAGATTATAGCCAAATTTGTGATAATTCGCCAATTGTCGACAATGGCGAACGGCAGCTGGAACCCTGCCCCTATCTGTTACCAACCCCATTCGGGCTGCTGGTGTTCTCTTGCACCTGCCAGTGTAGTTCATCAAGATAAACGTTTCCAGCACGATATTTATTGCTGTGCCGTAACGTTTATCCATTGGATCGAATTTTCCATTTGCAATCACAATTTAATAAAATCAGGCACATGTGCTTTATTTAAGAGCCTCAACACGTACAACAACATATTTTAATAAATTTTAGACAAAAATATTAAGTACAATACCTTTGGTAACCTTTCTAGGATTAGATGTTTGAAGATGACATATTTAAACATTTGAAAGCTATTTTTATCCTGGCACATCGAAAATGCGGAATGAAAATTTTGCGGAACGAGAATTATTCGTATCAAGCATTTTACGTACACCCAATAAAAAGAAATATTGCGGAACTGAATGGAATTGATTATTTATTTTGTTATTTTTGTTTCTATATATGTGCTTTGTGTGGGTTGCATTATATGCATTGTTATTAATATTATCACATTAAAGTTTTGGGGTGTATTATTCTTTTTTATTATTATTAAAAAAATAATGATTGTTAGTACAAGTCATTACTTATTTTAAGTCCTTCATTTATTTACTTTTTTAAAAATTATTATTTCCTTTAGTATTTTTTTTTTAAATATTATTATTACAGACCATTGCTTATATGTGTTTCAAAGGTGTGGGGTTTTTTTTGCTATAATTACTGGTTATTAGTTATTTTAGGGGTTTTATTCAGTAAAAAAAAAAAAAAAATGAATATAAATTTCTTATAATTAATATGCACACACCCCAAGACCACAACCTAAAAAAATCATTGATTGTAATAGTTTCGTTAATCTTTCATAATATTTATATTAATCTTTTATAGCAAGTTCTGGGGAAAGGTGAATAGACACACAAAGAATGGGGAAACAGACAATTTGAAAGTTAAACTGGCTGTTGAAAACATTTTATACATGTAAATCTAACATGTTATAATGATTGTCAGCTCCATGTAATTTATTCCTTGAAACATATTCATGTAACTACTTTCAAAACTTGTACTATAAGTCACATGTAGTTACATTTCAAATCTGCACAGCAATGTACTTAAATAAAGTACTGAAAAAGTATGTTCAACTACATAATTATTAAGCATTAATTCTCAAATGTTAACCATAACATTTAGAAATTACCATAAGTGTATGAACATGTTAACTAAACTTACCTGAAGTAATCCTGGTACCAACAAAAGAACAGGAATGATACACATCCATCCCACTACTTGCATGTTATTGTCAAGTGCACACCAGTGTGCAGACAGGTACAAACAAGGCAGTCATCAAAAGCAGCAGTTGTCATCAAGTCACAGATATGCATTAATTACAAAACATGTTCATATGGTTGCGAGGCAATCCTCAACAACACATTTAATGTTCAAACGGTTAAGTAGGAATCAAAATAAACATCGGTTTAGCCAATGTGCAGACGGGTACAAGGCAGTCATAAGTGTGACTTGGTGACAACTGCTGCTTGAGACAACTGCCTCGTACCAATGTGTGTTAAACACGGGTAAGCACACTAAATTACGAATAATGCACATTAACAAGAAAACAAGAAACAAGCAAATGCGTGATATCGTGCCACCCTGTTTCATCCCTCTATGTCCGTCTCCCCCAACCCCCCTCTGTGTTGTGTGTATATAAGTGTGTGTGTGTGTGTGTGTGTGTGTGTGTGTGTGTGTAACAGAAACATTTATAAATGAAAAACACCCCACGTTTTATTTAGTTAATAATTAAATTAATTTATTTATTATCATTATTATTAAATCAATAATTTATTATGTTATTTATTTATTATAATTACTAACATTATTCAGTAATTTATTATTATTTATTAAGTATTAATTATTTGTTTATTATATTATTTAATTGTTATTATTAATTTATTTATTATCTATTAACTGATTTTTAAAAAATATTATTCATTAATTAAGTGTATTTATTTATTATTATTATTATTATTATATTCCATTAAATATCGTGGAAGAAACTCGTGAACCAGAGACGAATAATAAAAATAATTCGATTCCGCCAACAGTTTTCAATCACATTTTAAATATGCTCACAATGGCCGGCGGGAATATTCAAGATTTTGTTCGTAACTGAAAATTGGATTAATGCATGATTACTATTTGGACAAACTGTCTATTTATGTGTAAAACGTGACTCGGGAAGTTTTCTTTATACAGTAAGTGTTTATATTTATTGCTCCATCTCATATTTCGCCATGAAATAATTAATTCCATGGCTGTATCGATTCTGCCTGAAATCTGGGCAGAAACTGCACGCTTGCTTTTGCTGTTAAAGTTGTAAACATCGGGTCCAATAAATGTCAAAATGTTAAAAAACGGACCGTAGATGTTTACCTTGGTGAACTACTGCCAGTGCAGGAGCCTAGGTCCCTTCTAATTTCGGAAATTCCTGTCGTGGACGGCGGAGCCGGAGCAGCTACAACAGCTTGCTCTGAATGTGCACGTAAAAACTTCTGATCTGACCTGACCTCAGACTGCACGTTATCTACCGTATCTATTTAATCACGATAAAAGAGGTGGGTCGAAAATACATTACCTGTCAATCAAATCAGGAAATGTCATGCCAATTTACCAAGTGAAAAAAAGAAAGAAAAGAACAAATATTACATTAAATACTTACTGTTCAACATTCTTCACATCCAATTCTTTATCAGTTGAGGCTGACATTGCTGTAACTGGTCCACGGTCTTTAAAAAACAAATTCAAAACAACTTTTTAATTTTAAGGAGGCAGCCATTACTTCGTTTCAGTGTAAATTTGCCCTTCTCTTGGCAAGCACTACAGTTATCGGTAAGGACGAAAAAGCATTGCCGTTAGTGCCAATCCGTACTAAGAAAATATACTTTGATATCTCGAGATATTAAGTCGAGATAATAAGTCGAGATTTCAAGACAATAAGTCGACACCGTGACTTATTATCTCGTGATCTTGACTATTTTCTCGTAATCTCGAATAGAACTACTATTCCAATGGTCGCACAGAGCTGCCATCGACAAAACATTATTTTAGAATCGTTTTTACGACAAACTGATATATTTCTTGGCCTGTTTGTCAATATAATGATATAATTAAGCCAACCTAATCACCACATATTGCAAAAAGTAACCCTAACCCTAATCTTATTTAATTAACCCTAAATTATTTTGCTATATCAGTGGCAGTTTTAGGCCACCATATGCATATATAATTTACTATAAAATAGTACGTATTAACACTAATGCTCTTTCGTAAACCTGTAAACGATATACTAGTATGGTGACTGGAAAAAAAAAATCAGAGGAAAAAAGGTCACGATTTTTATATAACAAAATGTATGGGTTTGCAGAGTACTGAGTGTTAGTGTAGGCCCTTGTGTAATTTCGTGTAAAATGTTTGTTAAAAGTGCACTACCACTTGATTCTGCATTATTATATGATAGTGATTAAAAAAATTTCTTTGGAAATTTTTTCTAAACTTCTAACAGTGGATAAATTGACCAAATCCAAGATGGCCGCCATGGAAATCTTGAAATATACTTTATGCCATATCTTTGCAACCAGTTCAGATAAAAACATGAATGAGGGATCTTTTTATACATTTTAATACATGAGAAATTTGTTTTTGCCATCTATAGATGGAAAAAAATGAAATGGAACCGAGATGGCAGCCATATATGTGCAAAAAATGGCAGCGGTTGGCATAGAATAGTGTACTATATACTGTACTATATGTTTTGCGATTTGTTGCTGTCTTTTGTTACTGTATCTTACTTGTCAGCTGGACTGTATTCACCTACAACTGTAACCCAAATTCTAAATGGGAAACACATGTACCAGTCTGTGGAGGCACACATGGTTACATTGATTGCCCTGTACAATCTGTACTTTCAAAGTTTTCCGACAACAGATCCCGAGGAAAGGCCAGTATTGTACTCGGCATCTACTTTGCTTGGCGAGGCATACCGTAGATACATCAACCAAAGCACGGAGAATAGAAAGGATCCAAGTGATGCTGTCAGAGAAGTGATGACGATATTCGAGTCCAGAGATATTATGAAGAAGGAAATGCAAACAAGATGCAACACTTTGTTCTAAACTACATGAAACAGTTTGAAATGATCCTCCAGTTCGTGCGAATCACCAGACAACGAGATCTACTGCACATGGAAAGCATATAGTGTCTCTTACAAAGTATTTCTTCGCTTATGATCATCAAAACTATGCTCGCTTGCTCCCTCTTCAACGATGCAAAAAAACCCTGAAAAACAACGTCCAGACCTCTGGGCAGAATTCATGAAAGGAAACTTCTGTGTGACGAAATGTGTGGCTGGCTTCACTTCAATAGCTCCAGATCATGAGAATGAGCAAGAAAACCGGACAGTGAAAGTGATTGGAGGAGAGTAGGAATAACCCAAAATGAGAAGGCGCTTGATACGTTCTTCCTCAAAGCACCAGAGCTGTCCAAGTTACTACACGAATTTGCAACAGAATACGGCATTGTCAACAATGACAAAAGAACACAACACCATGAAATCACAGGTGGGAAGCTCTCTCAAATGATGAAGAATGCTTGCCACTGACTGACGTATTCCGAGAACATGGAGACCCATTCATGGCAGCTGAAGATAAGGACGAGATTTACAACCTTCTTACAAAGGAAGTTATGACTGAAAAAGTGTCGAAAGAAATCTTGGAACTAGACCAGATTGGTCAACGCATGTTTGTGGAATTCGCCACCGAACTCCTGACAGAAGGACGACTTTGTGCGTGGGACAAAATCACGAAGAAGAAGCTCAAAACATTCAAGACCTCAAATGCCATGATGGAAATGAATGCGGGCGGAAAGCTAGTAAAGATCAAAGAGGAGCGTGGACTGTTGCAAAGACTCATCGCCATCTCAAGACGTCGACCACATCTTGATCTGAAGGAATGCATTGGCACCTATGAATTTGGCATAGTACCACGATCTCTATTCGCATCAGATGGAACAGTCTTGTTGGCTTATGACAAAGCGAAAATACTCCACCATCTTGAGCTCCTAGTCAATAATGAACACCTGGTCATACATACTCCAGCCACAGAAACACCCAATTATTCTCCGACAACAAAAACATCCAAAAGATGGAAGCATCAGAGATTACATATGCCCCAGACGTAGCAACAGAAGCCCTAGCAGGAAGCGATGACTCCTTACCAAAGTATAAAGTGATAATTGTCGATGGCATGGCCCTCGTGAATGCAGTACCCAAGACCGACCAAATCAAGACATGCAACGATTTTGTACAGATCTTTCTTGACCAGCTCAGCAACATGGCCGGCAATTACGATGAAGTGAGGTTGGTATTCGACAGATATCTGGACACCTCCCTCAAAGAACAAATGAGAAGAAAACGGACAAAGGGGAAATCAACATATTACCATGTCAAGGACACTACTTTAATCCAGAATATTTCTCTGAAGGATTTCCTCGCGAATATCAAGACAAAAGCAGAACTTGCAACTTACCTAGTTGCAAAGAGTACAGATCATAGCAAGAGTAATTTTTTTTTATAAAATTGAAGAAATTCATCGTTACACCAGGGACAGAAATTAATGGCAACACTTGTGTTCCAACCGCCCTTCTTACACACAGTCAAGAAGAGGCGGACACCTTTCTCCTGCTGCATGCCCTTTCAATTGACAAAAATGGAGAGGTTGTCATTGCATCTCCAGACACTGATGTTTTCCTTCTGATGGTCCAAATGTACACAAGCCTACCCAGTGATATAAGCTTCCTTACATGGAAGGGAAACCTGAAAAGAAACATACCAATCCAACCAGTGTACGACAAGTTAGGACAAAGACGTGCTTCAGCGATATTAAGCCAGACCTTTCCCCAGGATTTTTTCAAGGCGCTTACAAATCAAGCCAAAATAAGTGGGGTAGTGGGTTGATAACAGTTAAGTATTTGCCTTCAATCCAGCTAATCATGTTTTTTTCAAACTTTTATTTAAAGTACGGAGAGAGTACTTGAGTCCTATTGTTTGGACTCATGGATAAAACACTGACTAACCATGGAAATATAAAAGGATAGATCGTCAGAAAAACCAGGTTAATTCAACTATCGATAACTATCGCAATTGTTGGCTCAACTATCGATAGTTTCGATAGTATGCATAGTGAAATATGGTCTACGACCAACGCATGATTTCACTACCTAGTGACATTATTACAAATAATTAAGTACAAAGACAACATACAAACATATGTACATAAGCACGCACACTCACACAGACACATACATACATACATACATACATACATGTAGGCTCCATGCATGTGGTTGAGTTATAGAACATCCTTTTTTATGGATGCTTCAATAGCTCAGAGCACATCGTGGTTAGTCTTACAATTTGCGGGCGATTCGGTTGCCACAGGTTCGAGTCCCAGCAGCGGCATGGGACAACTTGTAAGGCCAGAAAGGATTTAATTATCCCCTGCGCCAGTGCGTTAATATCTATGTATGTAACAGTCAACCTCGACATACATACAATATATAGATATTCATACATCAATACATACATACATACATACATGATGGATGACTCTATAGCTCAGAGCGCATGTGGTTGAGTTATAGAACATCCTTTTTATGGATGCTTCGATAGCTCAGAGCGCATCGTGGTTAGTCTTGCAATTTGCGGGCGATTCGGTGCCACAGTTTCGAGGCCAGAAATGATTTAATTATCCCCTGCGCCAGTGCCTTAATATCTATGTATGTAACAGTCTACCTCGACATACATACAATATATAGATATTCATACATCAATACATACATACAAACATACATGTACATACATACATACCCACACTTACATAAACACATACATACACACACATTCATACATGTACATATATACACAATCTAATTAAAATTAGCTCCACTATTACATGTGGATCTAACACCAGCCAGTTGGAGCTCATGTCCATCAATCAAAACCTTACTTGCAGAATCCTGCCAGTGGTTTAAAAATAAGTTGAAAACATTCCGAGTTATCCTGAGGGCATACGACATGTTTCGTGTGAATTACGAATGCCTTAAAACATCTTTTATTTTATAAAATAAATAATTTGTAATGTAAAACAGAAGACTGATTTTTTTTTTTTTTTTTTTATAAATAAATAAATAATTTTTAATGTAAAATTGAAGACTGATAACCCACCCCGTACGTATTGGTATGGTTCGCTGTACTGCGGCGACTAAAATAGACTCGCACGATATTTTTAGAATTTGTATGCTCCCAAATAACGTTATAAAAGGCGAAGTGTGATTGGTCAATATTTAAATTATTATTTACAGATGAAATGTTACCTGGTCATTGGGGACTACGCAGTGTTGTTAGTTTTAAATCACTGGCAGGATTCTGCAAGTAAGGTTTTGATTGGTGGACATGAGCCCCAACTGGCTGGTGTTAGATCCACATGTAATAGCGGAGCTAATTTTAATTAGATTGACGAAATATTACCTGGTCATTGGGGACTACGCAGTGTTGTTAGTTTTAAACCACTGGCAGGATTCTGCAAGTAAGGTTTTGATTGGTGGACATGAGCTCCAAATGGCTGGTGTTAGATCCACATGTAATAGTGGAGCTAATTTTAATTAGATTGATACATACATACATATTGTAAGACTGAGGTTAATAGTTTTGCGAAATATCTATTCATATTACCGTTATTAAGCGATTTAACAATTCACAATACTGTTGCAGTACTATTGCAATAGTACTATCACTATTGCGATACTATCACAATAGTATTTTAACTATCGCAATAGGCCTACTATTGCAACAGTAAAACTGACCGCAAGAGTCACACCTACCGATTGTTAATTCATCTTCCTCCATTTTAAAAAAAAATTTACGAATCAAGTGAACCCGATAGGCCCCTATCGGTAATTTTAAGGAATAAACAAAAACGACTTAGTAAAATTAATGGTTTTGGGGGTTTGCAAAGTTTTGTATTTATAGATACTTACTTGTATAAACTTTATTGTTGGGCCGATAGCCTATAGGCCAGAGAGCTTTGTAATTCTTGCGACGGAGTGTGTCGAAGGTTAGCTGAATGTGGGTGCTGTCGGGTTTTTTTCTGTAGTGCGTGTATTAGTGATTAATATACAGGATTTAAAAAAAAAATCAATTCACTCAAAAATTATCGATGTAAAGGTATTTTACGTCAAACATAGGATTTTTTATGGTATTAGAGCGGATATCTTTGACTACCGTGTGGTGGGCAGCAATTGCCAGAAAATTACATAGCTTGGTCTCTGACTGGAAAATCTGTCCAAATGTCCGTCCGGCCCACTACAGTCAAAGTACGAGTTCAGGCTAATGAATGATAAGCAGACAAGAAATCGAATGTTGATTGCGCGAACCGTGCTCGACAAAACAAACCGAACAGAGTTTGAAGTATAACGCAGTTAAGGACGTTCCAAATAAGCGTCAGCACTTTCATTTATTTATTTAGTTTATTTTATTTTAAACTGACAATTACAATATAGGCAGGTCAAACCAGTCGAATCGATGTTTTCTTTATAAACGTAACCGAAATTCAAGGTAGTGGTTGCTAGCTTGAGTCTGGTCTGGAAAGTTTTGTTAGTTTTGCAAGGGACGTGGGATATTTATATATAAACGACAAAGCATCACTTGACTGTAAGAACACTGGAAATAAGAACTAGTTTATCACCTCCATTCCATTTATGCATTAGTTTGGTGTTACCTCCCTGTTATGTATCGTGATACGGAATACAAGCCAAAACGTACCCAAACCGCAACTTACCTACCCGAATCAAACCCATTTT